>NC_072772.1:4354509-4437009 GCF_022539595.1 Amphiprion ocellaris
CCGATATGTTTTTGAAGATCTTGTCTTTTCTGCACTCGTATAATTTCATTTTTAGTAGCTAATGTTGTAATGATGGATGGTGGGTGGATTTTTAAATACAGCTGGTGAAAAAAGAGGGATCCAACTCAAGTGATGTTACTTATTACTCACTTTTGTGTTTTTTATGTCCCCGTGTCAGTTTGAGTTAAATCACAGGAACACTGTGTCGGGAAAATACACATTTCTACACTTGAAAATTGGATTGATTCATTGCTTGTTAGAGTAATGATCTCTTGAATCAGCAGGTCAGTGGACAGTGTAATTTCCTGGCTATTACACTGACAGCCAGGAAATGAGCAACCTGAGGAGTTGCACTTGAGTTGCTGTAACAAACAGGATGACGCTGGCCTGTGGTTTCTGATAAGAGCTACTTTTAATGGGTACTTTTTGTCCCCTTGTAGTTGAATAAAAGCTTTTCAGTTTGTTGTAGTCATTAGACTGAGGGTGTGTGTTTGTTGTTACTGCATTTAAATGCCGTGGCCACGCATTCAGCTCTCTGCCAAACCTTGCATTTACATATTCGGTGACGTGAGCAGATACTTGCTCACACATGCATACGCTCACACTCGCAGCGATGCCGTCTTGTATTCAGAGTTCAGTGTGTGTCATGGAAAATTGGGCTGAAGGCTGAGCCGGTTGCTAGGCGACGTCTTTGCCATATAAGGTACTTTTTTTCTCCTTGTCTTGTTCTCTCTCTCACCGACGGTATCTACGCCGTCCCTGACATTTGAATGCTATTAGATGTAAATTCCTACGAATGTCTGCTCGGCCCAACAATGCTCATATTATTTAATATTTTTCTCAGATTACTCCCCTCCCTTATGAGACACTGTTTCTTCCCCCACGTTCGGCCTTGAACTAAAGCTTCATATTTTCCCTTGAGACATGGTGAGACACACAGCGGAACAGAAAACAAGAGGAAAAAAATGAGGGTAAGCTGGCAAAAGACAGAGCACAGACAGACAAAAACACGCTCTGAAACTTTGAACACATAGCCTACACATGATGATTATTCTTATTTATGCATGCTTATTCACTCATGAGCCACAACTGCAGACTTGTCCTCGGTCCCACGCATCACTCCCACAACACTTCTTCACAAAGTCCATGGTACCAAAAAAGTCCATGCGGCAGAGTTAAAAATAATAAAAAGAAATTTGGACCTGTTTGTTTGAGCTTAATTTCTATATATAGATGCATCTATATAATTACAAAATTGGATTCTAATGTATTTTTTATTCTATATTTCTATAGTATGAAATCACAGATGCTTCTTTAACACAGCTCAAAATTATACAGCGCTACACCTACACTGAAATGACATGCAGTGGTAAAGGAAGTACTCAGATCCTTTACTTTAGTTAGAGTAGATATGCCACATGTAAAAATACTCCATTACAAACAAGCAAGTCTTTATTCATCGTTAAATCAGAGTAGTAACATTGGCAATGACAGGAAAAATGCTTGTCAGTGTTATACCGTAATATTTTATAATTTTGTGTTGAAATTACTCATGAATAAATGTAAAAGTAGCAATTTGCATTTGTAGCTGGCTGAATGGAGCTAAATGTAACTATCAAACTATGCTGTTGGATGGTTTAATCTGTAACATGCAACATATTCTAGACGCTCATCTTGTGCTTTGTATGTGAAACTTAACTATTTTTATTTGACATGTTAATTGTTGAGTTAAAAGTACTGTATATCATTTATGCTGAAGTGCAGTTCTTGAATAAATGTAAGATTTACATTTCCCCGCTGATGACATTATCTTGATGTCCAGCGAAGGGATCCTTTATGGATAAATTCCCAAGACAAATAAACCATATAAACCTATTCTGGCTCCTAGCTAAAAATAATCATTACACAATCAGAAAGAAAACTTTTTCTCAGCTTAGGATAAGGTTTATCACATTATCATATAAATTAAGGCTCAGTCATTTTTATACTTAATTATTTTTCAATTAATAATTTCATCTATAAATAGTAGCAGAAAATGGCCAACATCATCATAGCTAGTTTCGTAGATATCAAAGGGAGAGAAGCAGCAAATCCTCACACTGCAGATGATTCAGCTTCCAAGTAGCTGTCATTTCCCTAAATTCTTGAATATCAAAGATGCTGTGATTTCAGCACATGAAACCTGCATTCATTTTTTTAATGCACAGACAAGCTCAGAGGAAACAAATAATAATATTCAGGAAAATCTCCTTTCTAAAGATGTTTCTCAGTGTTGTCTTAAAAGCTCTGCCATCTTCTGTGTTCAGTGGCCCACCACAGCTGAGATGCTTCAACACTGACGACTTAAGTTAAGGGAAAGGGATGTGGTTTATGTGAACTAGTTTTGAGAAAGGAGCTGTTAGAATACCTGAAAACATGCTCAGTGTACGCACATGTAGTCACTCCTGTAGCTGATGATAGTGGTCTGACAGGTTCTGCCTTGTCTTTGCACACAGACACACACACCTCTGTACGGTACATAGGAGTGAAGAACTTGTCATGCAGACAAAAGGAGAGCACTGGGAGGGTATGGAAAAGCCTGTTGTCCCTACCCCCATGCTGCCATGTTGGTCATGAGTCTGGCAGGAGATTGGCTCAGCATGAGGCTCAGGATTGGCCCTGTGGGGATTAGGGGACGAGAGAGAGAGGAGACAAACAAAGGTTATAGTGAGAGACGGAGAAGACAGCTTGGTGTGTGGAGGTTTGTACCTTCAGGGGGACCGGGTGAATGATTTAAGGGAGGAAGTAGCAGAAAAGGGGACTTGTTCAGGCAGGCAGGTTGCAGAGAGAAAGAGGCCCCGGTAGGTCGGTAGGTGGATATGCTTGATGGCAGCAACAAAGATATTAAGTACTGAGAAAGTGCAAAGAAAGGAAGGGAGGAGCAACAAAATGTCACAAGAGGAGAAACTGGGGTGACAAAAAGAGGTTGTGGAGAGGCAGAGAGAATCAGTGTGAGAGCTTATTACAGATTATTTACTAGGCAACCCAAGCCTCAGTTTACAGTGAGGGTTTACAGACAGACTGAAGCTAAACAACTGGAGTGAGACAGAGCAGTAGCTAGTGCATGACTGTGAAGGATCTCAGGCCAGCAGGGAGGCATACATCCTTGGCAGTGCTCGACTGGGGAGACCCTGTGCTGATGGTGCAGAGCATTTTGTCCTGGCTGCGTTCTCGCTTCGTCTCCGGAGCAGTGTGCGTCTGTGTCAGCGCCTGCATCCTCCTCCACTATTGCTCTGTCTGCCAGGTAAGACGAGTATCGTGTCGAATTTATCTAGAGAGCAGCGTTAGAGGCTTAAATCCAGCCTGTCTGCCTCAGGCCGTCAAATGTGTTGGCTGAGGTCATGCTTCTTCAGAAGGATGATGTGATGGTTGATTATACCAAATATTTGGTTATTCAAATGCGAGTGATAGCTCAGTGTCTTGTTGCTGTTACGGTATGTGACAGAGGACTGGCACCCGTTGTGCACTTCATCCTGTGTAGCTGACATGAACTCTCTATGTGGGTTAAGAAGCTAGTAAGCCAGCCAACCAGCAGGATCATCAAGCTTCACGCTGTAATACTTTATGCAATTAGTTAATTTCCCAGAATTCAGTGTTGTTGTGGCAAGTACGCTCAATTTCCATGCTATCAAATAAAGCTGTTGTAGCTAAAGCCAGTGCTTTGCTAAGGCAGACTAAATACTAGAATCACTTCCAAATGAATATCTCCACAGATTACAGCCTCTGAAACAACACCTCTCTAATGCATTACAATATTACAGCCCTCATGAGGAATTTGTTGTTGGCAGAGCTGCAACAATTAATCGTTTAGTAGAAGCTACTAATTAATCGCCAACTGTTTTGACAACTGGTTTATTGGTTTGAGTGGTTTTTAAAGAAATGATTGTCCGAAGTTTAGGATTCCTCCTTGTTTACTGTGCTAATCTTCTGGTTTATTTACTCCTTTATGACAGTAAAGACAATCAATCAATCTTTATTGGTCATTGCACCCTTTCATATACAACGACTCAATATCTTTTGGCTGTGGACAAAACAAGACATTTTAATACCTCATCTTAGCTTTTGAGTAACACCGATGGACAGTTTTCTAAGGAGGAGAGACTGTAATGGAACATTCTTGTAGTTCATGTGACTTCTCCCAGTATGACTATTGTTGCTGTCATGTGAACCACAGAAGGACCCTGGCAAGGAAGTGTTTGTTGCTTCATGACGAGTACTGGAGACATTCCCGGGATTCCAACCCTAAATCAGGAGAGGAGGGACAGAAATATCAGGGAGGATGAGAATATGAAGAGAATAAAGAGGCAAGCAGTCCGGGGACTTCCATTTGATTGAAGGCACGAAGATATAACAGAATATGTGGACAGTGCACATTTATCAGCGTCAGAGCTTTGGGGAATGAGAAGGAGGCTTGGAAAACGATAACGAAACAAAGCTCTGTGTTATATATATTTATATACATGAGTTACATAAGAGAGAAAGCAGAGATGGCAAAGGTTCGACTGTGTGGGGTGAAATGTGACCTCAGTGTGGGATGGAGATACAGGATGAGATTGCAGTACTTCTATTTAAACCAAAACAGCATGACTTTTTATACATTATTTGTTGGCATTGTCAACATTTATCAAAGCACCTTTTATTTTTAGCAGATTATTAACAGCATTGGTTTTTTGCGGCACTGGTAAACATTAAAGAGGTACATTCGACCCCACAGAGGCAGCACATTAAGCTGTCAGCATGAAGTAATTAGGGAGCCTGATGTGGACGAGGCAGGTGAAAGAGGAGAGGCTGGAGGTTTGGGTGTCTGCTTCACCTTCCTCTCCTGTCACCCCCTATGACTTTAATCTGTCACTGATGAGGTCTTCTTCAAATGAGGACACATGCTGCTAATAACTAAAAAAAGAGATGATTAATAATGTGAGGGGCTTCTTTTTCTGTGTACATTGTGCAGGCAGGAACTTTCCCCCACACATTGCATTGTTAGTGATCTTACTTAATATGACATTGATTTCATCACACTAAATTGGGTCATATTTGCATATAATCAAACACCCAGTGCACAGACATGCATTTACATCTGAATATCTTGATCAAGGCTAATAATGTTGTGTATTTCAGCTTCATTATATTTTAAATGTCTGGCATGGCCCTGTTATTTTACACAGACTGATGGATGAACTAAATTACCTTAGAGTAAACATATCTACAGTAGGTGTTTGTATTTTGCCCTTCCTATTCAGAACATCATCGGAATCCTCATATTTTCTTTATAGAGTGCTGTTACTCTGAATCTTAGACAACAGGTTCATAATTATCTCTTAAAGCAGCATTTTGAAGGCCAGTTGCTGGTGACAGTTTCACTCACCGTGTGAAGCGTCTGAAGGTGGATGTTGTGTTTTGTTGTGGGTCAAGGTTAAGAAGATGGTTTATATCGTGTGTGTTTTTTTCACTCAGTTGGAATGTAACTGTTTTGCTGTGAGCAGGGAAAAAAGGATGCATGCTGGGGAGGCTGGGGATTTTTCAAATAAATTTTTCAGAATTTATTTTCAGTTTCAGAATGTTAAGGTTGGATACTGGTCTGCACAGTTTGCTTTTGAAGAAATCTTGACCAAAATAACAAGCTCAGATAAATCCAGAGAGACGGTGGAGGCGTGCATGAAGGAAAGACACTGCAGAAGGTAGATTTGAAATATATCCAGTCAAGAAATGAAATGAGATTATCCATGATGACAGGCACATTGTTGTTTTACCATCCTAAGTCCCATATTAGAGGGACAAAAACATCTGACAACATAAAAAACTTACTGCATTTGGTCTCAAGTCTGTTGAAGCGGTGAAAAGGGATTTTTGAGCACAGTGGAGTCACAAAGATCCCAAAATGTGGCTGTAGCCTAATTAATGTATTGCCACTGGCAACTCCCAGATTTGTTTCTCTCTCTGGGTCAAAAGTATGACATCTGCGTCGATCAGTAAAGCATGTCAAAACAAGTAAGAGGAATTTTTCTCCTGTTGCAAATCGTGGCTTCAATGTCACACATTTGGTGAAACGCCGTTGCTGTTTCATCACTGTTGTTGGCCCCGAGGTGGCGGAGGTCATGTTGGGGTTAATCTGTTGATGCGATTGAAGTCTCAGTTCACAGCCGTCTAACATTCACTCTCATTACTTTCTACCTTTCCCTGAAAATCTTGCCATTGACCAGCTGTCTGAAGAAGCAGAAACCAGCTGAACATAGGTCAGAGAGCAGTGAGAAAGTTTTGCCTTCTAATCTTATTTGGAGATTAAATCTGTAATCCAGTTTGTCACCTGAGATGATTGAACATGTGAACAGTTAGTGATGTTGATAAACTGAACAGAGTATCTGTAAGATATTACAATTTTCATGTGGTCTTTAATATTTAAATTAATTGAACATACTTTATGTTAAATGATGAATGTGCCACTTATTTCTTCATAAGACAAACTGTTTTTAACAATGTGTTGGTTTATTTTTATCTTATTTGGTGTTGGGCTAATGCAAACATTTGTGGCCACTAATACAATACAATAAGAAAATTTTTTTTCTTCAATTTTTAAAATTCTATCTTTACGGTGAGAATTTAACATTCAAGAAGGCTGTTAATCTTCTTCAGCTGACCTAAGCAGATTGTTTTGTGTCACTTATCATAAGAAGTGGATTAAAAACATTGTTTTTCAAGGTCTTCAAACTTTCCAGTTACAAAACAGCACGGCTTAAACTCAAATAAAGCCTTTTTTTTCTTTTCCTAAGGTAAACACGGACCCACAGTTTCCCCTCTGTGTGTATATTCTTGCATTAGGACTGTTTTATTGTGACAGAGTTTCAACAGAGCAGCTGGGGAAAGAATGCAGAGCAGAGATAGGCCGAGCAGTGACAGACAACCATGTACAGAAGTAGTTTAGTTATAAAAAGATTAATTTTATGATTATAGCCTCTTGTCCCTGCATTTTATTGCTCACATTTACCTGCTTTGCCTCGAGCTCCCACTTTTTCTTTCCCTTTATTTTTAGTCACGATTGTTTCTGTGTTTAACATTTAATTGCAAAAAGTTATGCAAAAGCATTTTAGGAATAAATTAGCAGCAAATTCAGAAGGCGCTCAGAGAAATATGAAATGATGTTGTTTGCCTTTCAGTGCTGTAATGGAACACACACACATGCAAAACGGCCTGTCCATTTGTTGTGATTTCCCACACACACATTCTAATCAATCAATGTGAAGTTTCTGTCAAGCTGCTTACGTCAAAGCCCCTGTTGCACACTGTCCTTGTTCTGGTGTTTCCCAACACAGATAGCCATTACACACACACACACACACACACTCACTCACTCACACACACACACACTCACACACACACACACACACACACTCACTCACTCACACACACACACACACACACACACACACACACACTCACACACACACACACACACACACACACACACAGACACACACAGACAGACACACACTTTCGGACAGTAAGGTTCTGTTTTACAACACTGCAGTGGTGGCTTTGGTAAATGTTTTATGAATGGGCTTTGTCATGTACATTTTGCACCTGGCCTTGACTAAAGGGGAGGGTCTGTCCAATGTCTACTGATATGTGTGTATGTGCACACTGCAGGGTGTGTTTTCCTTTTAATGGATAATCATTCTGTTGGTCTGCATTTGACTCAGTGCTTTGTTTGACCAGAAAAGAAAACCATTACGCTGATTATTCAGAGCTTCTGCTTTGTCACTGGTGTGACCAACCACAAGAGGATGAAAATTTTTGTTGTTTTTTCGTCTTTAAGAATAAGTCCTGGCAGAAGTTGAAGACCATGGTTCACTGGTCCCCCTTTGTTGTGTCCTTCAAGAAGCGTTACCCATGGGTGCAGCTCGCTGGCCATGCAGGTATGCATCACTATACACCATACATGTCTGTGCTCATCATCGCATCATTCTTTAAAGAAATAGTTTTTCGGGCAATGCACTTGTTAAGGTTCTTGCCAGAAGTTGTATCTGTCTGTTAAACATTAGGCTGCAATTAGCTTAACTTAGCATTAAAGACTGAACGCAGGAGTCTGTCCAGAGGTAACCACTTCTAAAGCTCACTTATACCTCACTTGTTTAATTTATACACAAACCAGAATATAATGACAAGTTGCGGTTTCTAAGCTAACTGTTTTCAGCTTTATTTTTAGTTTACAGATACGAGGGAGGTGTCAGTCCTCTCCTCTGACTCACAGCAAAAACAAATAAGCACACTTCTCAAAATGTCCGACTGTTCCTGTAATCCTCATTCTGTCTTTCCAAGGTAACTTCCAGGCCGGGGAGTACGGGCGCTTGTTGAAGCGATACTGTGAGTGTGAGCAGCAGTGCCTACAGAAGCTGATGAAGGACATTCTGTGTCCTTATGTGCCTGGATATTATGGCGTAGTACAGAGAGATGAGCAGGACTATAACCTGATGGATGACCTGCTGGCTGACTTTGACTCACCTTCCATCATGGACTGTAAGATGGGCAGCAGGTGAGTCTAATGGCTTTGGAAGATTCAGTGAGATTTTAAAATCAGAATTCATATACATTTATTTCCTAACACAGGTTAGTATCACCAGGTTTCTGATTAAAGAGTGAAACAAAAGGGCAATAGAGATAAGAAGAAAGGGGTGGAAACGAAATTAAATATAAGGATACATTAAAGAAGTTGTAAAGTTTTTAAATTAAATATTAAGCCTTTACTTTTCAGGACATACTTGGAGGAGGAGCTGATAAAAGCCAGAGAGCGTCCCCGTTTGAGGAAGGACATGTATGAGAAGATGGTTGCTGTGGACCCCGGGGCCCCTACAGAACAGGAGCGAGCCCAGCAGGGAGTCCTCAAACCGCGATACATGCAGTGGAGGGAGACGCTCAGCTCCACTGCCACCCTGGGCTTCCGCATCGAAGGCATTAAGGTCAGAAATTGTCCTGGACATTCAGTGCTAATAACGGTTCTGGCTGTAGTTCTTGGGATGCTGTGTGTTTTTACTAGAAGTAAACCCATCAGTAAAAGTAAACACTTATCATTGTATTTATAAGACAGACCACACGGACTGGAGTGGAAATGTCAAACAGTCGGTTAAAGGTTTTCGGCTGAATGTGCAGCCATGAAGAGGACTGTTTGTTCTTTCAAAAATAAATCCAGGACTGGTTATCAGGGTGTACCAATAGTAGATTTGCAAGTTTCTCAGACACGAATGAAAATATCTGATGACACGGTATAAGCATTTAAGGCAGCCTGCTGGGGCCTCTTTTTCCAGTTGAACAAGTATTAGCAGCCAAGCCCTGATAGGGAAATTGATTTTGTGTTTGTTGTTTACACCTGCTTTCGCAGCAAAACACGCTATTAGAGCCGGTGCTTGTGCTGATAGTAACATGTAACAGCAGGATCTTCAGCTTAACTGATCCAGGGAGCTTTAAAGTTTTTTTCTGAAATGAATTATTGCCCTCATGCCCATCTCAATACTGTTTTGAAGAGTAGAAGATGTACAGCGTCTTATGTTTCCTTTTGCAACAGAAAGCTGATGGAACTTGCAACACCAACTTTAAGAAGACAAAGCACAGAGAACAAGTGATGCAAGCCTTGGAGGACTTTGTCAATGGCAACACTCAGATTCTGGTATGTTATTAGTTCACCGCTTAGGTTTGGAAATGCAAAAAAAGTTTTTTTTAACCCTCTGAACTCATAGCATTTGGTGTGTGTGTGTTTTTACACACACAAAATACTTACTCTGGTATTTTAGTACTTACATTTAAATTGTTTCAGTATTGTTTCTTATCTGCAGTTCAGCCAAACAGTCCACAAATTGTAGCTGTGAGATTGTTTGTTGCACAGTTTATGTTTTATACATAATCTGTTTAGTGCAAACGATTTGTGTGGCAAATTTTTAAACAAGAAATTAAGAAAAAAGTGATGAAACATAATGATTGAGGATGATTTTAGGATGAGATTTGGTTTACTTTCCCGAGCAAATCATACTGCACACATGATTAATTCAAAGGCTGTTGCAAAGGTGAAAATCTAATAATTTTTATTTTTTTTAACAGTTTCTTTCTCTGAAAATGTAAAAAAAAAACAAACAAAAAAAAAAAAAAACTAAAACTACCACCAGCAACTAGTTGCCTGAACTTGGCATAGAGGCTAGAAAAAGAAGAAACGGCTCGCCTGGCTCTGTCCAAATTTAACAAAATCCACCTGACAGCATCTCTAAACCTCATTATTCAGACATTATTGTCTTGATCGTTTAGTCATAGACTAATCCTTCTGGAGTCACTGGCTCGTTGCCTAGCAACTGGTTGCGGCCAAGAAAAAGTTAGACAAAGACAAGTTATTTTTACATGTCAGTTCTTTTACACGTTAAGCAAAAATGGTAAAATGTGTTGGAGAACTTTAGAAGGGCTGGTTGGTGGATTTTGTTACTTTTCAACAGAGCTGAACTGTTTTCTCCCAGTTTCCATGAAGCTAAATTATCCAGCGGCTAGCAGGAGCTTCATGTTTACTGTCCACACAGCAGCGGTTCAAAAGCACTGAGTAGCATCTGCTTTGAAGAAGATTTTAGACTTGAAAGAAGAACAAAAGTGTGTTTTTCCTCCATTTTGTAACTTCCTCTGTGTGTCTGTTCTCACCCTCTGATTCTCTACATCTCTTTTATTCTTCTCTTTTTCTTAGAAACTCTACCTGCAGCGGTTGGAGGAACTCCGCTCAGTGCTTGAGCAGTCAGCATTCTTTAAGACACATGAGGTGAGGCACTCAGTTCTCATCATTTCTAAACAAACCTGTTGTCTGAGTTGTATGTTGGTGATATCATCGCATCAGCTTCTGTACTGAATCGCTCACATTCTGGAACTCACCTGTCTCACTGGTTTCTCCCTCACAGGTTGTGGGCAGCTCTCTTCTGTTTGTGCACGATGCCTCGGGGAAAGCCAGAGTGTGGATGATCGACTTTGGGAAGACGGTTCCCCTTCCAGCCCCTCGGACCCTGGACCACAGGACTCCCTGGGTGGAAGGCAACAGGGAGGACGGCTACCTGTGGGGACTGGACAACCTCATAGACATCTTCAGCAGTATGCTCCCACAGACTCCTTGAGTGGGAGACTCAGAAAACTGCAACGAAAGATTGGTGGATGTTCAGATGGTGGAAGAAAAGTTGAGAAGATCACACAAACTGAGACAGACGAGGACGGACTAGAAGAGAGCCACCAGTTTGATTACTTTTTTATGACCCACAGCATAATCCAAGTGTCTTTATCCACTTGCAAGAAGAGGAGGCAAAACAAATGCAGGATTTCTTTTGCGAAGTGGAATATGCCAAAGGCTGACTATATGCATTATGTGGAACTTGAACGCAGGTAATATGGGCTGAAGCAAAAGGCAGAAGAAAGAAAAAGAGGGAGAATTTAATGCACAACTGAACTTTGGTCTCGTTAACTTCAGATTATTTTCTGAGTAGTCCTCTCATCATGGACCTTTCCCTGCAAAAACAGGCATGCAATTTTCATCTCCCTCCTCAACAGCTCCCTCTGTTGGTTAGATGGGCTTATAGCGGTCGTCTCACAACCATGAACTCGATCCAGAGGAAGATCTTTGTACACAAACTTCACGGAGCATTGAGAATTTTATTTTTGTCATGGACCACTTTTGATGTTTGGTAACACTAAAACACTGGTCAGACCCCGTGTTAACTAACTCAGTGTGTAAATACAGTTTAATTTAATTTCTTTTCTTGGCCTTGGTATAACCTTCTTAACCTTGTTTGTACAATTTCTGTGCCTGGCATTTTAAAGACTGAGCTGTTTGATCATTCCAGTGCAGTGGACTCCTGCTATTTTCCTTCCAAAGAGTTCACCCAAGTATAAACAGATTCGCATCTAATCCCAAAGTTTAACTTCTGAATTGGATTTTTGTATGATAATGCAGTGAAATGTCTTTTTTTCATCTAAGCGTACAGTAAGCAGCTTGGCAGCCATGTTTGTCTGGAATTTGTTGCACTATGGATCCTCGTGAAGCCATTGAACAAAACAAGCGGTGCCTCTGTGTGTCTTAAGACAGGGAGCAGCAGTGCTGTACTGGGTTTACAGTTTACCAAGAATTTAATTTGGTGTCAGTACTCGATTCTCTCTGATCAGTGTCGCTTTAGAGAGTTTTTATAGTAAAGAAATCAAGTGATGGGTGAAATTAAACTGGAAGTAGCTAATCTGTATCAACTTGCATGTGATCCTCAAACTGGAAAAATCAGAATGTGACTCATAATTGAAAGGATGATGTGCGATTGAATACAAGAAAATGACCTTAAAACATGAGGATGTTGCTGTAAACCTCATTTAGCTACACTCAACAGCAAGTTTGTGGGTTTAAATTTTTGTATGCAACTTTGAGAGTTTACAAAGAAACGACATTGTTAGATATTAGGACAGTGCTTGTGAGCATATCTGTCATTCCTCGACTGGAATGCGGCAGGTCGGTGAACATAACAGCGTTGAGTCTTCCAGATGTCCTTTGACGCTGACAGGCAGCACTGTTTTGGTATGTATCCGTACGTAGGCAGTTCATTTAGCACACAAATGTCCTTCGTGAGCTCTATAAACACGTGATGTCATGAAATTGGAATTTAAAGTCAGGAATTCAGTTTTTTTCATCTCTGAAAAACAAACGTACTTGGGAAGACAGGAATAATACCATGTTTACAAAGTGTTCTAATTCTTTGACCACAAATTGTCTATATTTGTAAAAGGGCAAACTATCAGGTTTTCAAACTGGGTGCTGCTTTAATGAGCAAGAAAACTGGATTCAGAACCACAGTTTGTATTTTAAAGGTGGAACGTTTTACAGTTGCAAGACACACACAGACTGGTGGAAAATGCTTATAAATCTCTGCTTTGTCCATTTGGTCATGGATTGCAATAAACTGAAAATAAGAGTTTGTTTTATTTTCTCAGGCTTTTCAAACACAACCAGATCATACATTTCATACAGGCAGTGAATTAAAGCTACAACATAAAAATGTAGATGTAGAAATACATGAATAACTGTGTATTGAAATCTTCCTGGACACTGAGGTGATGGTGTATTTCTTGAAAATGCAGTTATAGCACCAACAACTGGATATAAACTTATGTTAATGGTTTAGCCCTCAAAAATAGTACTTCAAGATAGATTTTCCATTATACTAGTGCAGCAATGTGGTCAGTTATTTTAGGTAATTTGTTCCTCCGTATTATTTTGGCTGCAAAGAACTAATACAACTCAAACTAATAAAGACGCAGCCTTCAGTACCTTCGGATATTATTAGAGCACCAACATCTCAGACCAAAACAAATGAACATGTCGGTTAAAAATCCCTCTTTACTGTCATTTACAACCAGAACAACAAAAAAAAATTAAATAAATTGAAATGTTGAGTTGGGTTTTCCTTCTTTGTGCTTGTGTCTGTTCCAGTCTTTGCATGGAAACAAACACACAAAGACTGAAGCAGAACAGTCATGAATGGAAAACGAGTAGCTGAGCAGAGACTCACTGAGCTGTGCACAGAAATAAGGTACAGAGGATAAATAAAATACTTTTCACTCTCAGTTGGTGTATAAACACGAGGAGGGAAAACATTTTCAAAGATGAGAGGGACTCAAATACACCAATATGCACACATAACTGGACCAGCTACAGAACAGAACAGAGAAATTCAGATTATAACACATCCAGAGGAGGCAGAAGATGCCATTACTTCACTATATATTTGCATAGCAGATCATTGTTTGCTGTAACATTAATGCCATATGAATGTTCAAAATCTTGACTTCTGCACATTTAAAGCTACAGCTAATTCACCTTAATGATGTATACCTTTTCAGACTTTCACATGGCTTCCCTAAGGATCCACAAAGTGCCCACAGTGTCATTACTGTATTGTGAAGCCCTTTTGGATTGATTCAAAAACTTGAACCCATTTAAACGCCCGACTTTAAATGGGTCACACTGCACCGCCAGAGCTCAGCGAGCTGTCATTCAACAGATCTGCTGGGTTCTGCTGATCTGAGCGGCCTCACTGCTTCTGCGTCCTTGTGTGGAGCAACACCGCCTGTCCAGCCAGTCCAGCCTCCACCCCGCCCAGAGGGAGCACATAACGGGTGCCGTCGTTCGCTTTCTGAGGGTCCATGTCCCTCAGCTGCTCGTTGCTCTGAACCACGCTGTCCCATGTCCACAGCTGGTAGCGCAGGCTTTTGCCCTGCTTAGCCAGGATGTAAACCTCTTTGGCTGCCGTGGTGATGACAGGACAGGGTGAGCAGCTGTCAGCGGCGAGGCAGAGCCAGGGCAGAGTGGGATCAGGCTGGGTGTGATCTCTGCTCACAGTGCCCTGGTCCACACCCAGGAGAACACCTGGAATCAAGAAATATGGTGAATATGTGACAGGTTTTCATTACTTTAACGTGTCAAGATTACCAGTAAGAGTTGGGGCTGATATCAAACTTTGGTAAGACGACATTGTATAATTCTGTTTTATATGTGTTTAGCTAAAAGAACCTGTAACATTCACCCTTGACAAATGCTGTTGAGAGGCTATTACTTGTGACAAGTGACCAACAAGACAGTGCTGTTCAAGTCAACAAAGAGGTGACTAAAGACACAGAGAGGCAGCTGCATGAGGGCCAGAGTAGTGCGGTTTTAAATAAATTAGCGTTTTGTTTTTTGAAATGATATTCATAATGGGAAAAATACAGAATAGGAGTTCTCCCACGACCAGTTAAATCAGACATTTCAGGACATTTTGCATCACAAAGCTGATTCCAATGAGCCTGACCTGGGTTATTATGAATACTTATCCCTCCAGAGTTGCCTGGTCAGGATAGTTTTCAGGTTTATAATCAGGCTTAACTGGTGTCACAGTGAATCTGAAAGAGTGAAACTCACTAAACAGCACTTTGAACAGTGTATAGAAACAGGTACGATTATTGCACTGTGTTCTAGTCGACATCTGTGCTTTTAAATGCACTGCAAGCAAATAAAATAAAACTGCTTTGACACATGACATGACTGTGGCCTCATAGAAGGTGTTTCCATAGTTCTTCTGCCTTTAAATGTCCTTGAATAAACTTACATAAATCCAGATGTTCCTCTCTTTAAAATTGAGCATATTCAAACTGCAACTACATGGAGGCTGCAATGTCACCGTTATCAACCGAGTAACATAATCCAACTGGTGAATCACTAATCATCATATTGTTTGTTACCGATTATGTGGTAGGTCAAGATTCCTTCATATCACGTTGCATCTAATACACCCACATGTTAATTTTTCAGCTGTAATTACACAAACCCACACTGAGCTCACAGGTAATTTGAGTTCATGCTGCAAAACGCTCTCTTTTGCTTGATTTATTGTCATGATTTTGTTTGTCTTTGTTGTAATATTTTACCCTGTATGCTATATGTTTAATATGTGTTTCTTTGTGGCTGCAGATGTTGTTCTGACCTGTACTCTTTCTTCAATTCTAATGAATCTAATCTAATCTCAGGTCTGTTTCACGATAAAGGAACTAACCAGACTTAAATGAGACTACAGGCATTAAACCAAGCCAGCTTTATAAAACAAACTGATGCTGGCTCAGTTTCTTAGGGTAATTTAAGACATTCTTCACACGGAACCACCTTTATAAATCTCTAATGAGTGAGTGATGCTGTCTTACCCGACGCGACCGCCCAGTGTGCTCTATTGCCGCCACGCTGACATGGCTCATGGTTGAAGTCCTCATCATACCTGAAAATACTGTCAAGGAATTTTCACCCATGATCATGAACTTTTCTTTAACATGCCGCATGAAAAAAACAAAAAAAAAAACAAAACCAAAAAACCACAGGACTGAGTATGATCCCTCAGAGTTCAGGATACGGGATGAGGACAGGCTGCCTCCCCCACAGGTGTGTGATGACAGCTGCAGCGTTATTACCTCCCAAACCTCCAGAGAGCGGTTCAGCCTTACAGCCACAAACCTCTTCTGCCAGCAGGGCCATGTTTTCAGCTGACAGAAGAAACATTTTATTGAGAACATAAAGAAACCAAACTGCATAAACTTAACATAAAGTAAAAACAGCCTTTTAGATTTTAGATGCTTGTGAATCATAAAAAGTGAATCACCACTAAAACAAATGTTAGCTACAAACCTGTTTAGAAAACTTCCACATTTTTAATTCCAGCCTGCACCTGTTTCTTGGATCCAAATGTCACATTTGCATTTTCATTGTCTCAGAAACCTTCTACTGCTCCTACACAGAACTAGTGACACTTGAAAAATATGATAATGTGGAACAGTGAAGGCGTTCTCAAGGTTTCCTAAAAGTTATATAAGTTTAAGGTTTAAAGCAAACAGGTAACAGTAAGATATGAGGTAGAGGGACATGTAGCAGGAAGGAGTTAATATGTTAAACTTCATCCTACTTGTTTTCAGACATTATTTTAAGCTTCTAGGGTATTTTTTAAAATTTTGTGTGAACTAATTTCTCTTTTTTAACCTTTATGTTATTGGGGCATGCCTGAAATAAATCAATGAAATTAAAAACCATATTTAAAAATGATGACAGACCAGCCTCAAAGAGTTTGGTTACCTGAAAACATTTCACCCTGAGCAGTGTATCCTCGGCTCAGCGCCGTCTGAACCACAGCGTCCATATCAACACTCAGCTGTGGCTGCCGGAGTTGAGCAGCCATCCACAAAGCCACCAGGCCACACCTCCAAGAAATGCAAAAACCACACTCACAAGCTGGCACGTGTAATGACTTAAACATTAAAGCATTTGGGTCAAACTAACAGCACAATAGCACTATTGTGTTGCACATAATATTATGGTAACAGTTGTACTTGTGTGTTATATACCCAGTCAAATGTAGATCTTGACAAGTATTACGAGTGACGCCACAGTTTATTTACTTACTGTGGACCATCTTGGATGAGGGAAGGCACATATGTGTTCACAAGTATCCACTGCAGGTCCTTCCTAAAACTGATGCACAAAGAAATGGCACTGCATGAAATAGAGGCACATTATTCCACAAAAACAACACAGCTTTTTATCTTTTAGATAATCAGTTGACAGTTTATTTGGTGAACCATTTCCTGGAAGATATGCAATCTTGTTATACATTTTATAACGACAATAAAGAATATTCTGTTCTATTCTAAGATATGTTGATGTGTCACAGTGGGAAAAGTACAAGTGTAAATAAAATCATTAATGTTATCAGCAAAACTTGTGTGTTTCCTGCTATGACAAGTCAAAATGTGTGCAGTGAAAAACACTTCCTTAACAGGCTCACATACTCAGTTTTTATTGATGCTGTGCCAGAGACATACCGATTCAACTCTAAGGTCATTTTCAAGGCTGTGTTGGTCTTGGATTATACTACCATACAATGAGAGGTGTTTACAATATTTTGTCACTCATGCATTTGAACTGGATGAATAAAATATCAGTAAAACATTTCAGTATGAAACAAATTAAGTGCAACCCACAGTTAATTATCTCCGTAAGTGAGTTAACAGTTCGGTTCACAATAAGAACAGGAAATAAATATGCATCATTCATTTCCCTAAAGCCTTGAGAGACTTCTTCAAATTCCTCACGAACTATTAAATGCGGCAACCAGCACTTGGTAATGAGAAACTGTAACTAAAGACTGTTTTCTGTTTGTCCCTGAAAAAAATTATCATAATAAAAGCAGCAAACACTATATAGAGTAAATACCTCTAACAGTGACAGCAAATACGCAACTATTGCACATGTGCATTTAACAATCTAGTGAATGATGCAAAAAATAAAATCGGCTGGAATAAAGTGTGACATCCTGTCTACATAGATTCTCAGCCATCCAGCTCACAGTAATCCTAAACTCTTCAATAACGAAAAACTGGAGTTTTCTTTCGGTTCTTGAAAAGATTTCAAATCTCATCTAAGAGGCTTCTTCAGTTCTTACTATCTGGTTGGGAGACTCAGGAATTAAATGTCACCCTTATAAACAAATGTTTCACACACAGACCAATATCTCCTGTTTGACTCCTGCCAACACCAGGATGAGAATTTCCCTCCCATGACAGAGGGAGACATACAAACAAAACACTTAAAACCAGGGGGTATCCCAAACAGGCATTTATAAGTCAGCAAAAAAAAATAAAAAATCTGGAAAAAAACAGCACAACATCAAACAAAGAACACAAGAAGAAAAGGAAGAACAACAATGTGAGCCCAAATGTAGCTGGCGTGTCTGATAAACTAAGAAGTTTGGAGAATTTTCTCCCAACACAACGTCCCAATGCAATACTCTGAGGCAAAAAGTGATTCATCTTAAGGATAAAACAAGCTGGGCAGTGTTAGATCTGTAGTGTAAATTTCCCCATGGGAATAAATAAAGTATTAATCTCATCAATGCAGTGGAGTGTACAGACCTGTAAATAGGAGAGACTAAACAACAGCTACACCCTTGCATGGCTAAACACAGGAGAGCCAGTTCACTGGGTCAAAACACAGCAGTCCAACTGTATCTAAAGGATAAGGGGAACTCCTTTAAAGACCAAAATATTCCCATTCTATGTTCAACTGGAAGAGCTATCTCTAAACAGAGGAGGGGATCTCCAACACTATTAATCAGGTACTTAATAATAATGCAATCTTAAAATCTTTCCTCAGAAATGTCCACCACCACTAACACCTTGAGATATCCCTCACCTGGCAGTTCTACAACCATTAACACCAAACAGCCTGTGAGTTTGTAATTGCTAAAAGGCCTTTAGCCATGTGTTTTGGGAGGGAGAATGATTTCCTTTGACTCCCAACCAGTTAGTTAGAATGGAGGAAGTCTCTTAGGTAAAACATCTTCAAGAAGTCCAGTTGTCTTCTACTGAAGCACTAAGCCCTAAGTGGGAAGTTAAATGTGCAGAAATTAAGCCTATTCATGGTGACAATAAACAAGTTTGAAGGTTGCATGTCCAAAAAAGTTAGTTTTCTCATTGCAAATCTCACCTGCTCTCCCTGTGACCGAGCAGCAAGCGGGCCTCTGTGTGATTCCCCTCTACAGCAGTCCTGTCGCTGGCTAGCACCTGATACAGCTTCTTCTTTGCTGCTGAAGCTGTAGGAATCGGTGGACAGGATGCAGGTAAAGGAGGAGGAGGAGGAGGTGACAAGGGACTCTCCACTGACATCTGAGTTGCTTATTCTGACAGAAAATGTAGTTCAAGCAGAATTTGCGGTAAGTATTTTTGCATATTTGCAAAGGGACAAGTTACAGCACGTCTTCACAATCGCCAACACACTCGATAGAAGCTGTCAGTCCTACCTGCCCACCTTCCGCTCACTCCCACTGCTCTGTCACAACCTCGCTAGTGGCTGTGGGTCGAAAATGAGTTAAATTGTCTTAACTCGATGCTGAATGCTGTTTGTGTGGAAACCAAGGTTAAGAAATGTC
Source organism: Amphiprion ocellaris (assembly GCF_022539595.1). NCBI lineage: Eukaryota > Metazoa > Chordata > Actinopteri > Pomacentridae > Amphiprion > Amphiprion ocellaris. Next base: position 4,374,030 of record NC_072772.1, read on the forward strand.
TTCCTGTTATCGATTAAAACTGATTTTCTTGTTGTGTTTTGTACACCGAACCTGAACTAATTTTTTACACTACCAGACCGATCTAAAAGCACCGCTGTCCCCTTCCCGTATTTGGAAGTATCCTCGCTCTCTTCTTCTTCTTCTTCTTCTTCTTCTTCGTCTCCTTCTTCTTCGTGCATTGTTGGATCAAACACCAACAGTAAAGTCTCACACCGCCCTCCAACGCATTTACTAACGCCAAGAAATTTAAGACGCAATCAAATCAATCAACTGCACAGGCATGAAGCAAAAACGCTTTATACGACTATAAAGCACAATAAAATAACGTTTAGCTAGCAAGAGCAGGTGTTACGGAACATTCTGTAACCAGAGCTGTCAGTATTATCTCTATGGTAGTTTTTCCTCGCAAATATCAAAATGTCGTGATGTAGAACCAAAGTGAAGTCCTAGCTAAAAACTACGGTGGAAAATTATTTAACAGCCACTATCGAATTGCAAAAAGTATGTAGCGGTCACAAAATCTGACGGGGTACGGAATTTAGTATAACACCGGAAACTACGTTGTCTACGTTCTTAACGCGAGAACTGAGAGCGGGATTTGTAAGCGCTGGGTTTTTCATTCATCGATTCGAGGTGAGTATCTCTTCCAGTTGGAGCTGAACAGTTAAATCTTCTAAAGTTTGGACTGTAAATACCTTTTGCAACCAAATTGTGAATCTATGGTGCTATTGTGATAATGTCTGTGACCAAGCGTAAGCGATAGAGGGATTAAATGTGCTGAATAATGTTGGCTAACGTATAGCTAGCAGTTAGCTTCGTGGCTAACGTTCACATCACGTTTTTCCTGCTGAGTGATTGTTTGCTATCGTTAGCTAACTAGTTAGCCACTTGGCGTTTCGTCAAAACTGTGACTCGGACTGTTTTAAAATAATTATTTCACCTTGTTTTCCTCGCCAACCACTCACCAGCAGGCTAGAAAATGGCCACCGCGGAGGTACGACTAAACCATACGATCTACATCAACAACTTGAATGAGAAAATCAAGAAAGATGGTAAGTTTCTGACCGTCGTTTTGCCGAATGCACGAAAATCACACAGCACACCAACCAAACTCATGTTTTGTATTGTCTTTTACGTTACTGCAGAGTTGAAAAAGTCGCTGTACGCCATCTTCTCGCAGTTTGGACAGATTTTGGACATCTTGGTGGCACGATACCTGAAGATGAAGGGTCAGGCGTTTGTCATTTTTAAAGAGGTCAACAGCGCCTCTAATGCACTGAGATCCATGCAGGGTTTCCCGTTTTATGACAAACCAATGGTGGGTTTATTAATGCCAACTACTCAACAAGCTGCTTAAAATTTAGCCTCTGAAATGCATGTGGTCTTCATATATATCTTTGTCCTCTTACAGCGGATCCAATATGCCAAGCAGGACTCTGACATTATAGCTAAAATGAAGGGGACTTATGTGGAGCGTGACCGTAAAAAAGAGAAGAAGAAGCCCAAAGGAACTGAAGGAGGAGGAGCTAAAAAAGGTGTACCAGGAGGTGCTGCACCCATGGTTGCTGGGGTACCTGCTGCTATGCCTGTAAGTAGAGCAGTGTTTTTATTTGCAGTTAATGTTGGCAACAGAATTCACTGTAGACTCCAAGTACAAGTTTAGACAGAGTAGGAAATAAGGTTTTTTCCCAGAAAATTGAGCGAGAAATCGAGCCGAGGCTTGTGATGGCCATCCCGCCGCCTTCGGCAGACATTTTCAGAGTTTTTTTCCATTTGTCATTCTCATCCCTGGCAGTGTATTTAGCTTACCTCTGTGTACCTATGACCATATATAAGGTGATGCACTGCTGCATTATTGCTTCCTCTGTCTCAAATATCTCAACGATATCCTGTAGAGTGTGCCATTGTTTGTAAGTCTTACAGTGTGTGCTTCAGATTGCAGAGCAAAATGCATGAAGTTTTCCTTGTGTTTGTTGTTCAACCTGATTTTAAAAACTCCTGTAGTCTGAGCCTGGCCTTAGATGTTGGAAAATTCTTGATCCTGTTGTTTCATCTTGTGGTTTTTTCCAAACAAAGTTGCAGCAAACTTTGGAACTAAAGGTCCCAAGGTAACACTGTAAAAGGAAAAAAAAAATCACAAAAAATATCTTACTCATTCCTCTTGGGCTCTATCTAGCCATGCTGACAGGTAGGATAGATATTTTTTTAAGGATTAAAACTGACCATACAGCAAACTATGTAAATGGTACCATGAAACCTCCCCACATTTGGGTGGAGATCATATGTTGTATTAGGAGGGTCAAACGGATAAACTGGTTAGTGGAAAAAAATGTTACTACATCAGTCAGCTGCTGCTATTCTCAGCACTGTTGTATTGTTCTCCAGGGAATGCCTCCCATGAGCCAGGCTCCCCGCATGATGCACATGCCAGGCCAGCCGCCTTACATGCCTCCTCCAGGCATGATGCCTCCTCCAGGGATGGCACCGGGTCAGATTCCTCCTGGTGCCATGCCTCCTGGTCAGATGATGCCTGGGCAGATGCCTGGACAAATGCCTCAGCAGGTAGCGTGCCTCTTGTTGTTTGAAAGAGGATGTTTTAATTTCTTTAAAATAGTAATGTCATGTTCTTCCCTAGTTGTTCCATTCTGACGTCCACTTTCTCGTCACAGGTTGCAGAAAATCCTCCCAATCACATCCTCTTCCTCACCAACCTGCCAGAGGAGACAAACGAGCTCATGCTCTCCATGCTCTTCAACCAGTCAGTAAACTCATTCTCTGCATTTTATTATGCACGTTTGTGTCTAGTAAAGGCAGAACCTAACTGGGATGTTGTGTGTTTAGGTTCCCAGGGTTCAAAGAGGTGCGTTTGGTCCCCGGTCGCCACGACATCGCCTTTGTGGAGTTTGAGAATGAGGTGCAGGCTGGTGCTGCACGAGATGCCCTCCAAGGCTTCAAGATCACACAAACCAACGCCATGAAGATCTCTTTTGCTAAGAAGTAACAACTCTCAGGACCCATCGTTTTTCTTACTGGTGTGCAAGTCTTTTTTTAAACAATATACAACAGTGACCAGAATTAAGAAACCTTTTTAGAAATATCCGTTTCCTGACTTTTGATCCGTAGAATGTTCCCTTCTTCCAGGATTACATGTAAGTATGCATTCTTTAGATCAAGTTGCTGTGTTTTACTTTGCCATACTGACAGAACTCTCAATCAATAAAAATTGTCAGGTAAATTTCTGGATTTTCAAATTCTGCATCCTGTAAATTTCACATGCATTATAGGTTTTGTCTTTTTGCTTTTAACTCCAGTCCACAAGCAACTTGATATGTCTTCTGTTCTCTGTGCTTGAACCGTTTGTCACAAAGCATTGCACCCAGGATCTGGTCTACCAGACATTGTACCTGGAGCTTTTTTTTTTTAATGGAATTAAATGTTTTATTTGAGACAGTGCTCTTCCTCACTTCGTCTGTGTGTATGTTGCAGCATGCGTTTATCATACATCAATAGGTGGTGCTATCAACCTACCTTCTTCTACCACTGACTTTGAGGCGTGTGCATAGGTAGGTGAGTACAGGGATGCATAGATGGGCTCAATACCCAATAAGGTAACTCATTAATTACTGTGTTTTTTATTTCTGATACCTGTTACTTCTGTCTCCTCTAGTGTCATGGCTTTTGATGAAACTTCAGCCGTAATCTCCAAGCAGGGATGTTTGTATTTTTGGAGAGATCTTTCCTTTTTCGATTGTTTGGCAAAATTACTTGTGAAGATTTTGCGGTCACCTGTCAGCCCTCTGTACTAGAACACTGATGGTCAGAAGCGTTACTGGTCAGAAAACGAGATAGAAAGATAATGTAAGTGGAAACCGCCTTGACTGGTTTCATGATATTCTGTGACCTAGATTGCAGGTCGCCCTCATCTTCATAAAATGATAATTTGTAGGAAATCAAATTCCCTGATGTCTTTCATTAGTGTTATGTTTATTACGGAGCAGTCTAACCGATATGACTTTGTTCAAAGTGCAATGGACCTCAATGCAATTCATTGTCCATCCTGTTTGTGAAGTAAACCAATCTTATTGAATTTGTGTTTGAAGTACCCAGTGCATCTCTAAACAAACAATTTTTATCTTGATTTGGGCTTTGTGCTGCTCAGTGTAATAAAACAGAGGAATACATTTATTTATTGATTAGATTACATATTGTCCTGTCTGGCTGGTCTGTTTTGAGCCACTGTGGGTTTTTTCCCTTTTCCAAGAGTAATACAGAATCCAGAGTACAAAAATGTGTTTCCTTTGTTATTGGGTCACACATTACTGAGACTGTATTAATTAATTAATTAATTAAAGTCAGATGACTTTGAGTTTATTTATTCAGCCTTGTTAATAAATCTGTTGCTTTAGTGCTATATGTAGATATATTCATTCAAATATAATTGGCAAAATGAATCTAAGAACTTTTAAGAGTTCTTCATATGAAGTATTTTGCACATACAGATGGTAAAAATAATTTTAAACGAATGTTTTGTGGTGGCATTGTAGCCCAGGGTGGAAGAAATACTCATAATTATGTGAAAGAGCCAGTGCCATTGTGTGAAAATGCTCTGCTGCAGGTGAAAACCTTGTGTTTAATATGCCAGTGCTCACCTAAAGAAAAATAACGCCTCTGTGTCTTCCTAAGCATTAACATAGCCTGCATAATGTCATATTAGTAGAGGCCTGGCTCATTAAAGCTGTTGCATATGGTGATTTTAGAAAATTTTAGATGTTTTCTTTAGATCCTTTCACATTTTATGTTTCATACTCCTTCGTTTTTTCCTCTTCAGTTTACATGCAATACTCCACAATGACAAGTGTATTAAAACTTAAAGGTCGGGAATTCAGGCCCTACACTTGATTAAAGCTCTTGGCAGCAAAGATGCCCTCAAGTCTACGTGGGAATGATCCTGCCAGGTTAGTCCACATTTCATTTTGAAGTGTTTCCTTATTGTTCTTGGTAGAATCAGTCAAACTAAACCAGGCTTGATGGGGAGCATTGGTGCACCTCTATTTTTACCTTTCCTCACAGGTGCTCTGTTGGGTTCATTTCCAGAGTCTGGCTGAGTCACTCTAATTTTCACTCGTTTTTCCTGTGTATTCTTGGCATTATGCTTCAAGATGCTGCCACCTGAGATCCTGAGTCCTCTGTTGAAGGTTTTCACTCAGGATTAATCTATTGTGTTGCATCTTTTTCTCTATTCTGACTAGTCTCCCAATCTGTGTTGAAGGAAAACAACACGCATATTACTGCCATTGCTGTGTGTAATGATGATAAAGAGGTGACCATCAGTGCTGGGTTTTAATAATTAACTATCGGTTTCATCATACAAGAAGATGATTTTCCTAGTGATCAGAGAGTCGTTTGTGTTCCTTTTGGAGAACTACCAGCTGCCTAGCATGTGTCCTTCAGTGAGGAATAGCTTCTGTTTGACCACTCTACCATAAAAGCCAGGTTAGTGGAGTGCTGCACAAATGTTTGTCCTGCTCCAAGTTCTCCACAAATGAACTCTGGATCTTATTCATAGAGGTAATTGTGTTCTTTGTCACCTGTCTGACCAAGGTCTTTCTTCAATTATGTGGTTCTATTACTTGGCACGTCAGATTGTGGCTTAAAACTTGATTCATTTGAAAATGATGGAGGCTGCCGTGTTCTTGGTTACTTTCAAAATTTGTGCTTTGACACTCTTTTGCCTCACAGGTCTTTGGAAAGTTCTGCCAGTCTCATTGTTTTTTTTTTACACCAGCTGTGTTCATTTCCTAATGATGTCCAGTGAATTTAATTAGGCCTGGGAGGACTCAGTCAAGTTCTGGACACATCTCAAGAACCATTGTTCCAATCAGGATGCAACCAAATTCAATTGGGAGTGTCATAACAACGGATCTGCAGAATTAAATTTTAGTCATTTAAAAAAACATTCCAAAACACTGCAAATCAGATTGTTTTGTCAGTGTAAATATTATGTGTGTTTTGATGAGTAAAATATTGATTTAAGGTATTTTAAGATGAATCTGAAACAGCAGAATTCTGGAAATATTAAAGGGTCCTAAATGTAATTTGCACTCAAATTTGGGGTTAAATTTTCTGTATAAATCTGCATTTCATTTACATTTTCATTAAGCAAAAGTGCATTAACCTCAAAGTCGTGATATGTTGTAGGCTGTCCTCGATGTTGGAGCAAATAACTAGTGAATGCCTTCGGGCGTAGCGCCTCATATGTTCATAACTCTCACAGTTTGCCAATTAGTAAATTCCTGCTGTTTGTTTTGCAGCACCTCCTCAAATGCTCCTCTCAGCTTCCAGATAATGCAGGCTTGCAGAGTAATTACATGCCAATAAGGACCACCTCTTCTCAAAGGCTAGATTCATGAGCGTCAGGCGGAGTGATGCGTGAATTAGGCCTGAAAAGCTTAATTTAGACTCACACTATCAACTGTGTCCAGTGCACACAGGGCCTCCCTGTTGTGGACTTAAACTGTGCCCTGAGTAATTGTCTTCAGGTCAGCTCAACAGCGTACGCAGAAATTCACATTCTTCTGCAGTTTCCCAAGCCTTTCACACTCCCTTATTTTGCCTTGAGAAAATGCTGACCTTAGCCACCAGGGCGCCATGTGTGAGTGAGTGAGAGAGCGAGTGTGTGTTTGTGTGTGTGTGGCATGATCTTGGCAACACGCCTAGTGCCTTCCCATTCACCAACACAGTAATCTTTCAGCCACAGGGACTGAAAGGCAGCTTATACTTATCCGCTGGGTTATGTGTGGAACTTGTGCCGGTCAGTGTCACTTCAGAGTGAGATCAAAAATCACCACTTGTTTGTTTATGGAAAGGATGCTGTGTGGCTAAATTGCTCAGAACTTTCAGATATGTGCTTTTAATCCAAGAGGGAATCCTTAAGTTTGAAATGATTGTCAGTAAAATGGTTTTAATTGTCAGAGCATTTAAACTTAATTCATGTATTTTTTTAAAGGTTTTGCCTGTATTTGACAGTTTACTGTGTAGTAGATCGGAAACCCGAGAGCACAAGAGAGGTTACATGCAATGTAAGTTGTGAGTCCAGATTATACTGAAAATGTTGCGTTTACACAGGATATTATAGTCCACTGTAATCCAAAAAGATTCCCTAAATTCACTTTGTGTAAGAGGGCAGTCGTTGGGTTTCTTTGATTCATTAGATGTCTTCTGTAGACTTAATAGCCCTGCAAGCCTTTAAGTAATAGTCATTGCCATTTTCTGACAAAGAATAGTTTTTGGTTATTTCACAGAAGAGATTTCCATTTTTGTTTGATTCTCACTGCTCATCTCATTTTTTAAAGCAGTGGCAACTCGCTTATAAAAACATCACATATTTGTCAATCAAATTTGTTGCCTGTTTATTTTCTCAAACATTTGAAAATGTGCTTCAGTAAAAGAAAAATGGACTTCTTAAACATCTCATTTTTTGCCAAGAATGTGACCATTGCTGTTACCAATGAAGTATCCTTTTGTCTGTTAGATGCAGGTGGAGTTTTGTTCTGAGGAGCTGCATCTCTTGTGTTGTGGCTTGTTCTTGGTGAGCGGTTGGTTAGTGTCCCCTATACTCTCTAGGTCTGCGTACTCCCTGCTGCATTGGACTGCATACACAACATTGCACAGCTTGTGCAGTGCAGCAAGGAACTGGTTCTTCTATGTTGTGCTTTTGTATGTGCTTCTGGATCAGTTGTCGCTTTTGCCTGACACATAAGTCTCACTACATTGGAAAACTCAAAACTGAACTGTCTTACTGCATCCTAAAGATAAAGGTCACTGATCTGAGGACAGCAATGTTCACAACCTGGAAAGAGAGGAGTGAAAGAGCCATTTGGAGCAACCATCTCTAATCAGAGGAGGGGGTCTACAACACCATTTATCAGGTACGTATAATGCAGTCTTGATTTTTCCAGCAAGTTTTGCCACCATTACCATGTTGTGTCCTCAATGACCTGGCAGTTTAAGAACCATTCACGCCTAAAGGTGTGAGTCTTGCATGTGATTTGAAGGGTGACATTATGTATCTGAAACCCCTCATCAGACAGAACTAAAGAGACGTCTTTGATGAGAAGTGAAATGTGGGTGTATTAAATGCTGATCAGCAGTCCCGTTTTCTCAGATTCTGACTCAAACTATACTTGTGACCATTAGATGGTGCCAAGCGCACAACTCCCTGTACTTCTCTTTCGATAACAAGAAGCAGAGTGTAGCGGCTGCAGAGTTTTGGTGACTCTTCCTCAGGTGAAGCGCGCACAGCTGCCTCTGAGCACAAGCACTGATCTCTGCGTGTTTCCGGACGGTTGGTTAGAATTCAGCTCATGTTTGGAGGTCACTGCTCCTCTATGCAAATCAATGCTCTGCTCCTCAAGAGCCCTCTGTTCCGCTCCGGGGTCACTGCAGAGCACTTAAACCGCGGAAACACCAGCGGTTGTCAGGGAAGCTCTTGAGCAACATGTGTTAAGATGGAGGAGGAGGGAGGCAGAATCTCATTAGATTTCCTCCGATAAAGAAGGTACATTGTGTGGAGGTCTCGGGTGCAACAAGACGAGAACTGGAGTTCAGATGTGGAAAATATGCCATGTGACCGGTGCCAATATTCAAAAGATCCCTACACACCCAACAGTTCTTTTATATTTAGGCGCTCACCCGATAAGTGTTTGCAGCCGGCGGCTTCATTAAACAGCGGCATGTGCGAACAGTATGCAGAGCTGCAGCTGTCGGAACAAGTTTAATCATAAATGTCGCTATAACGACTAGATCTCAGAACACATCAGTCTGCAGCTGGATGATAGCTGCGCAAAGGCACCTGTGCCACGTGCGTCCTGGCCTTTCGCACAGTAGCCGGTCAGCCTTTTTAGCAGAAAACACCTCACAAAGCTCCCCCAAGCGCGCAGTTTTGTGATTGTTTCCTAGAATTCAGTGCACAACTTTCATGTCATCGTGCGTAACAGAAGGGTATTTTAATTACGCAGGGCTTCAGCTTTGAAAGCCTATAGAAACGTTCCCATTCACAGGCCATCCGAGCTCCGGCACAACTGTGAAAACAGTTAATTGGCACGGCGGAGCTTTGAAGCGGGCCGGGGACAGCAGAGGCCTGAAACTGGAGGAGAGGAACCAGTGAGGTGCTACAAAAGGCAGAAAGGAAACAGAAAACCCAAAGAGGAGAAATGAGATGCGAGGCGCATTCATGATAATCCCCTGCGTAAAATGTGACCAAAAAATGCATGGGTTGGGCTACAGGTTGCTCAGAGTGCGCAGGGAAAGGAAGAAACGGGATGAGAGGTCTGGTCCGCGCTGGGAAACGCTAGGACGAGAGCTGAGAGACGGATATTCCCTGCCTCAGGACACACCCTCCATGCTCTCTCTCTCTCTCTTTCTCTCTCATTGTTTCCCACACTGACTCTGTCGCCGCCAGGCTTCGTATCGGGTTGACAAATGACCGGCCAGCCGCCCGGGTGAGAAGTGCGCAAAGTGAAATCATTCCTGCTGGAGAGGAGCAACTTTCCTCACTGCGTCCTTGCACTCACCATGACTCAGGATACAGATATCTTTTTATGTTGTTTTCAAGCTTGAAGAGAGAGTGTCAGCTAATTGGGATGAGAGTTCAAGTCAAGTGAGCCGGCAGATTGGACCCGTAAAGCCTCTTAACGCAGGTGGTGGGAGGAATACATCGCGAAGGAGAGTGTGTTTGTGTGAAGTGTGCGTTTTTGTTACGCGTGTCATTTCCCAGTGGAAATCTACCCCTGGTCACAACAGCAGCAGCAGCAAGGGAGGGTGTGCGTGTGGGTGGGCTGGTTAGGGGATAAATCCACAGAGGTAGTTATGGTTACTCCGACCAGGACGCGATGAAGTGGCTTTGCGGGAGTTTCTAGGGTTGAAGACCGGAGAGGAGGAGAGCTGGGCGGACAGAGGACGCAGGAAGGGAGGAGGAGGAGGAGAAGGGGGGCACTGCCACCGCCAAAGCGCACGACACGGTCCCCGATCCTCCCTGACGCGGGGATGGAGAGCTCAAGAGCGCACAGGATAACGCGGCTCGAACCCAGAAACGGGGGCGTAAAGATCAACGGGAAGCCAGACATGAGGGCTGAGCGACACCGCGGACACCTCCACCTGCAGAGGACTGTGATTTTTCTCGTGGCGCTCACGATACAACCGCAGGTAAGCCACCGATTAAGGGCTATTTCGGGCGGCATGCACTTAAACCCTGAGGCTCACCTGCACCTGTGGGTTAGTCTGTTTTTATATGTCACAACGGCGTGGCAACAGTCAGTAATGAAGTCCACGCACAGTGTCCCTTTCCCCCTTTGTGCTGCCCTCATTCTGCTCCTGCATGGCGCTGCGCCCACCTGTTGTTTCAGCCCGCTCGTGTCTATTATCCCACGCAACAGAGAATGACTGTAATCCTATTTTAGAAGCATGGGGTGGAAATATCACAGTAAAAAAGTGTGTCTTGATCAAATGAAAATCACACTTTTTTTGATTATATAGAAGTCACTGTATATTTTGGCACTTTATGCCAAACAAAGAGCGTAACGAGGCGGATAAAACACAAATCAATCTGAATGGAATCATCCAGCTGCTGAATTTGAATTATTTGGTGATTTCAGTGCCAAATCAACTATTTTATTTTTTTGAATGATGAATTCTTGATGATTAATGGAGGATATGTTACACACCAATAACCCACCACACAGCCTCCATTCCTTATTTAATATGGAAGCAACTGCATCTTTAGGCTGTGTCTCTGCTGATGCATTGTCCGTTTATAATATTTTTTGCAGTTAGTCGCTCACCTCCAGGCTGCATCATTTCCTTTGTAGTGCAGTGAAGTTCAGCAGCCTGTATAAATATTTCTGACAACCTGCTTGTGGAAATTATTTTTGGCAGCAGACCCGAACTTTGCATTTTATGCTAAGAAAACTTGGGACACGGAGTATGGAGGACTAAAAGTGCCAAAATTAAATAAATAAATACATCATTAAATAATTAATTAAATATGTCATTAATTAATTAAAATTGGAATTAAATATTTCATTAATTAATTAAAATTGGAATTAAATATGTCATTAATTAATTAAAATTGGAATTAAATACTTAAATGTGTTATTAAATAAATATATCATTAAATAATTAAATATGTCATTAATTAGTTAAAATTGGAATTAAATATGTCATTAATTAATTAAAATTGGAATTAAATACATAAATGTGTTATTAAATATGTCATTAATTTATTAAAATAACAATTATTTTAAGTAAAAAACATATTTCATTATTTCACGATTTAATTAATTATTTCATGGTCCTTGTGTTGCAGTGGATCATGAATTAATTTTATCTGTCAACCTCGCCCGTCAAAGTCCGTGGGCGGGACTAACGTGAATCTAGTCTAATCCACTGCTTTTGTCTGCCTTGAAACCGGAAGTAGAAGTCTTTCTAAACATGGAGGCTGTGTAGAGGGAGAGTCGCTGTGAACTTTCTAGAGAGTTGGTGAGAGATATTTTAGACCTTGCAGAGTATGTGGAAGCAGGACCTGCTTACCGCGAGCATGTAGCGTGTAAAGCAGAGGAATTTATTGACGTTGTTGAAGTTATTTCCGCACTTTCCGACCAAGATGTTGACCGTAGAGTGACTGCAAATTTAGAGGAAGTACTCCGCCGGTTTTCTGGTACCAGGGTGCAACAGGAGCACACACAGGGACCAGGGCGTTTGGCATACCGAGGGAAGTTCTGGAACATCACGTTCTTTGTGGATTACCAGCCTGTCAAATTGCAGCGATGCTCGGAGTGTCGAGCGCTTTTCCTTTAGGACCTACTCGGCGCGGCACGGCTCCGCTCGTCTTTGTTTAGCCGCGATTCCACAAGCATCTACTCGGCACGGTACGGCTCGTCTCATCTTTGTTTGCGAGCGTTTCCATACGGACTAATTTTCAGCACCTTCTCGGCTGAGGTTCCCAGCGAGCTGAGATGAGCCGATAATGTGGCGTTTACATAGTGCAGGCCACTGATTGGACAGGGAGTGACGACACAGAGCAACTTCAGCACGAAAACAAAATCCTGCATTAAAAAATGACTGTAAACAGCGACGGTGTGCATTGCTCTTCACGAAACTCTGTTCTTCATAATTTTAATGTGACAGCCAGACTTGTACCGTGGGTGAATGAAGAGGTCGAGACTTTGTCTTTGGTGGCGGACCAAAGAATACAGAGAGAGCTGGACGGAGAAAGTTTATCAGGAGGTCTCTGAGCGGATGGCCGCTCACATATACAGTAGACTGTATATAAAGAGGACAGAAGCAGTGTAGGGAGAAGCTGAAAAAGCTCAAAAGTGACTATCGGTCCACCCAGGACCACAACGGCCGGCGTGGGTCAACCAGGAGGTGTTGGAAGAGGTTTAATGGAAGCTATTTACTGGCACCGCACCGGCGAGCAACAGGAGGGAGACTCAGCCGCTGCATTGTTGGAGACGTTCGAGGACGGTGAGTGTTTTGTGACTTCAAGAAACTTATACATCATTTATTCCATTGGTGGCAACCTTCTTTTAAGCAAACAAGTATTTTTAGAAAGTAACGTCGTTGTCTCCTGTAGCAGACAATAAGATAGCTAGTTAGCCATCGGCGCTAACTCCGTGCTCTGCTTGTATTTCGTGCTGCTGTTTCTAACGTTTAGCTCTCAGAAGCTAATACTTCAGTCAGCATGCCGTGTTTTTCTTGTACTTAGAGTGAGTGTTTATTTCTGTTCAAGAATCCCTTTCCACATGCGAAGCCTACTCCACCTCCGTCGCGGAGCCCCCGGCTCCCCTGCCTCCTCTCCACCAGCTGCAGCGGCTCCTCTCCAGCACTAGCTCGGACACCGACACCAGCACGTCACAGCAACGTCTTATCACCGGTAAGACACGGTAAACAGAGAGCATGGTTGATTTTCGTATTATTATTACTACAGGTGTAAATGCCTGCAAGCATGATCAGAACAACGAGACCAATGACCAAGAATTGAGGCAGGTGTAAATGCAAACTGTGCAGCAGCCAGCTCAGGAACGCCTGATGAAAGCTACATGTAGCTACAGTGACACATAAACAGAACACATGCAGCTGCATTTATTTTCCATTGATTTAACAAGTAAGTCACTCTAATTAATTTACGTTCTGGTGCGGTGTAGTATTGCAACCATTCTTCTTATAGTCACTAGGTAGCTGTGAAACTGAATGAAAATATACATAAAAATGAGAAAACACAGCTCTTCTTAGCAACTCCAAAATGTGCACAGGATGAAATGAAGTTCACACCACGTCGTTTTTGTTTGTGGTGGAGCAGTTACTGCTTGTGCTTTGGTTAAAGCGAAGAGTGCCAGAAGTTTATTAAAGTATCAAAGACATGATCATGATTGAAAATGGATGGACGGGTGGCTAAACACATCACATCATAGCTGTGGAGTCCTTCCAGCTCCTGGGGACTACAATCTCTCAGGACCTCCTGAAAAAGGCTCAGCAGAGGATGTATTTCCTACAACAGCTGAGGAGACATGGCCTGCCACATGAGCTGTTGATCCAGTTCTACACTGCAGTCATCCGATCTGTCCTGTGCACCTCTGGATCAACCACACAGCAGGACAGAAACAGACTACATCCCATAGTACGGACTGCAGAAAACATCATCAGAGACCCCACTCACCCTGGACATTTGGACTACAGTGCCCTGTACACAAAAATCGCCACTACTGTGTTTATAGCAATTACCATTTTGCTAATGTGTTCATACATTCCAGTCTAGCTGTACATTTCTGTTTATATTGTGTTCTATTTTACTACTATTTCTTTTTCCTCCCTGTTCCTCTTTCTATTGTTTATTTTTTATTATTCTCTTCCATATTCCTAGGATGACACCAACAGCCGAAACCAAATTCTGTGTATATTGTGTACTTACTTGGCCATTAAAGCTGACTCTGATCACTTTTCTGTCTTTGGTCTAGGCAAGAGGAAAGGGGGCCACAGAAAATTGGACCTTCCTAGCGTACTTGTGGAGATGCAGGCTGAGGAGGAGTGGAGTCATGCCCAGCATGATGAGAACATCTGGTTGCTCCTCAGCGAGGCAAGAGAGAATGAAGCTGGCCCAGAATACTGCCTTCAACCAGTCATTCCTGGGTGTGCTGGGGCAGCTGGGGTAGCTGGGTAGGCAGTGGGCAGCCGGCGAGTGTGAGCGAGTCCACCTCCCATAGACTTGAGATTTACAAGTGCTGGTCATATAATTAGAATATCACGAAAAAGCTTGTCTTTTGGACAACTGTCAGGTCAGTAGTCTTCCCCATGATTGTGTAGCCTACAGAACTAGGCTGAGAGACCATTTAAAGGCCTTTGCAGGTGTTTTGAGTTAATTAGCTGATTAGAGGTGTCTTCAATATTGAACCTTTCTACAATATTCTAATTTTCAGAGATACCAAATTTGAGATTTTTGTTAGTATTCAGGTATAATCATCAAAGTTAAGAGAAATAAACATTTGAAATATATCAGTCTCTGTGTAATGAATGAGTATAATATACAAGTTTCACTTTTTGAATGGAATTACTGAAATAATGAACAACTTTTTTCATGATATTCTAATTATATGACCAGCACCTGTAGTTGTATATAGTTTTACTTTTAGCCCTCCACTGTAGGACAGGCCCACCACAGTTTGTACTTTGCACATTGTAAATAGTTTTGATTTTGCTGCTGACTAATAAACTATTTTGTGACTTATGTGATTGCATCATAACTTTTCATTTTGTCTGTTAAGACACTGGTAGGAAAAGAGTCAACAGTCTGAACCAAACAATTCTATATTCCCTAATAATGTATTTGTGTTTAATGGGATTTAACATGTTTTAACACAAACTCCTTTATGGTTCATAATTCTGGTGACTGAATTACACCAAAGCAATACTGATTTATCAAACTGGAATTTTCTTAAAACAGCTGTTTTAATGTTTTGGCGTTTAATTTTTTATTTAATCTTGCTAACCTTCACAAACAAACAATAGCATAGACACATCTACAAAAGTTTATTGTCAGAATTGCATTAAAGAAAACAATAGCGGTCCGGGGACAGAAAAACAGAAGTATAACAAGAAGAATAACTTTGCATGACACGTAGTGCATCAGTGCATCCTGTACATCTCTGCCCTCCTCCTCTACACCTTGTGCCACTGCAGGCTCATGTGCTGCTGCTTCAGGTAAATCCCATGAAGTCTCATCAGAGAGCATCTGAAACACATACACAGCATACATATTTTAATACCTAATAGCGACAAACTGCAGCCATTACAGGGTCGTTCACAGGACTGATACACGATAGCTAGCGAACTAGCATTAGCTTACCCTTATATGTCGTCTCGTTCATATCCTCTTGTCTTCAGCTTGATACTGCTGTATCGCCTCCCAAACTCTCCTGTGTGTCTCCTGAGTGTTTCGACTCGCCGCTCTCAGCTTTCTCCGACTCTTCTGTTACTCTGAATCTGACAGAAAGCCACAGACCGAGCAGCAGGTGTACTATCGCCTCCATGTACATTGTTGCATTGCGTTTGTGTCGCACAAAAATGACGGTAAGGGACTTTCGGGCCACCGTGCTATGACGACTCAACCCACGATGAGGTGGTACTCAATGTAATGGAAAAACAACTAAACCGAGACGAGCCGTGGCGCGCCGAGTAGATGCTAAAGGAAATGCTAAAGGAAAATTTGTCTTGCACCGCATGTATCAACATTTGGGAAAGAGGACCGAGTCTTTAGCGGTTGCTAATAAAGTTTTGTTTTATTGAGTATCCAAACCAACGTAGAGGTGAATAGCGCCACCCAGTGTATCGGAATGTGTTCACAAGCTCTGCGTCAATCCATTATCTGGAATCGATTTGCCTTGACTTGATGTGCAGGGTAACCAATCAGGTGTTAGGATCCGCCCACCGACTTTGACGGGCGAGGTTGACAGATAAAATAAATTCATGATCCACTGCAACGCAAGGACCATGAAATAATTAATTAAATAGTGAAATAATGAAATATGTTTTTTACTTAAAATAATTGTTATTTTAATAAATTAATGACATATTTAATAACACATTTATGTATTTAATTCCAATTTTAATTAATTAATGACATATTTAATGCCAATTTTAATTAATTAATGACATATTTAATGCCAATTTTAATTAATTAATGACATATTTAATTATTTAATGATATATTTATTTAATAACACATTTAAGTATTTCATTCCAATTTTAATTAATTAATGAAATATTTAATTCCAATTTTAATTAATTAATGACATATTTAATTAATTATTTAATGATGTATTTATTTATTTAATTTTGGCACTTTTAGTCCTCCATAACGGAGGAGCAAAACCACCAAATATTTTCCCTCTTTGCCCAGTGAGCTGTCAGGCAGCCGCTGCTCTTGTCATGATGTGTATGATGTGTGACAGGACTCACCAGTAGCAGGCCCAGAGGTGTTCCAGAGCATGCATGTGTACATATGTGTGCTTGTGTGTGTGTGTGTGTGTGTGTGTGTGTGTGTGTGTGTGTGTGTGTTGAGCTCACATCCAGCATCTGTGTGTTCTTGGGTGTGTGTGGAGCCCAGGGCCACAGCAGTATAAACTCTGGGGCGTGTGAATGTTGAACATTCGGGCAGCTCTGCGTGTCTCTCTCTGCACCTCTGCAGCCTCTTCACAGCTGAGGAACAACACACTCCACTCCCTCCATTCTCCGACTGCACTGCAGTGAGAAACACACACGGAGGATCCTCTGCAGCTGCTGGTGCCCATTTATAATGCATCTGAACCTTGGATTCATAAATGAGGCTTCTTGGCACCCCAGCAGTCTCTATGTTTTCCAGTTTCATATGTCTCAATGCTCACACTGCAGTGTGATTTTCTCGTCTATGGTTTGCAGAATTACAATTATTATTATTTTCAATGAAGCTACATTTTAAAAAATTAGGTTAGATGACACTTTATGTCTCAAGCAAAATTGTTTTCCCTTTTTTTGCCATAAATGTCACATTCAAAGAAAATGATTGTCCCTTGTTGAGTGAGAAAATAGACCAATTTAAAATAGATTTTGTCTTTAAAGGGAAAGAGGGTTTACAAAGAGGTTTACACACAGAACACGCAAGAAATATATCCTCTAACCCGTGCTTGAAAGATCCATCCACATATAGCTTTAGTGTGTTTCATTACTGAGGCTCACCGCAATACTGTGAAGCCTTCAACTACCATCTCATTGTCAATTAATCTGCCAAACACTTTATTAATTTGCTGTCACAAAATAGTTAAAAATGCCTGTCACATATTAAGATGACTTCTTGTTCAGATTGTTTATTCGAACGACCAGAACAACCATCAGAAACTAAATCATTTTCACTTTTTGACCATTTATAGCAAGAAAACACAGAAAATCTCCATGTTTGAGAGGCTGAAACCAGCAGAACGTTTGGTGTTTTTCCATGAAATGATTCATCAGTTATTAAAATGGACGCCACTAATCATTAAGTAATCATGTAATTAAATAGTTGTTTCAGCTCTGCAGTGGCATTCAAAGTACCACAAAATTAGATTTGAAAGCAGTAATGCATTTCCAAATAGAATTATATATCACACTTATGTACAAAGAAACTCAAACTATTCACAATGTGGTCTGTGAACTACTGTGAGCAACTGAGTCATTTGTGACCAAGTTAATAGAAACAGATACAACATACATATATGTATACAATGAAGTGTTCTATATACATTTTATGCTTCAGTAGAAGGCAGCTGATCTTCTTTTTGGTTCTTGAAGATGTTTTACTTCATGTAAAAGCGGTGAAACACCCCAAGATGTGTGAGTCACTTTAACAAGTTTTGGGGGTGAGAACAAACATCTGTGTCTCTCCATTAGTCAGTCAGAACCGAGGAAACCTCTTGGACGAGGACCAAAAAGGACCAAACAGAGTAGTCGAGTTGCTTTCTACTGAAGCACTAAGGATTACCATGACTGAGACACAAACATAATTCATCTTAATTTTGCTCGTTTGGTTTGGAATTAGATGCTGTTGTATTAATGTTGACTAGCTGACATCATCAAACATAAATACCTAAAGTTGGGTTGCTCGCGTCCAGTCTAGGATTATTGAGATAAATGGAAGTTTAGGCGACTGAGTCTACATACGAGATGTACAAAGTGAACAGAAGCAACAGTTTGACATTTTTTTTGTACTTTTGTGTTACAGTCATACATTTGTGTAAATTATGCATCTTTCATTAATAACTTAGGCATTTTTAAAAAAGTTTATAGTGACTATTTGTTGTAAAAACATGGTTTTCTGCACCTCTAGTGGAGGCTTGGGACCAAAAATGGGATTTAGTTTCCTGCTGTTGCCAGAGATGTTTGTTTTTGTCATTAGATGCTGTTGCATTAGCTGACATTACCAAACACAAGAAACCTTGCTTTAAAGGAAAAGTTAATTGTTTTGGATTCCTAACTTTCCCTGTAACTCTGGACCGCCTTAAAAGAGTCTCAGTCTCCAGTTGCTGAACCTTGCATTCACATGGAGAGGATTTGCTGTGAGACGGGCTGAATTTTGACTGCAGAGAGCCTTTAACTGCCAAAGCTCTCCTGCTGAGATGGTCTGAGCCTTGGCTTGGACGTGTCTCTCCCTCTTTGTCCTTCTCTCTGGTCGGACTGAGCGCTGAAATGCTGGTATGCAGGGAATGACTGGGGCAGCCAGTGCAGGAGAGGAAGAAAGGAGGATGTGGAGTGATGAGCGCCACTGTATCTTCACAAGCCTTTTGATGTAGACAAGTTCACCCCCCTACCGCCAGCACCCTCGACCCTCCCGCCTCACCCTCTCAGCCCCTTTCAGCTCAGGGACAGAGTGCAGGAGAGGGACATACAACCGGTAACAATGGGGCGACTGAGATCGTGGCTCAGCCCGGCTCATATGAGATCTCGTTGGTCGTTTCTGTCCGTGATTGAGAGCTCAGCACCTCTAAGGGGGCGCTGTCATTAGTTTAGAAAGGCTGCGAATATTCAGATTTCTTCGACAAACTGAGATAGCAGTGGCTTCATTTGTGTGTTTACTGTTGGTAGAAGATGCCACATCCAAAGAGAGAAGCGCCATGACCCTGATGCTGTGACATTCTCAGGGGGTCTTGTTAACTCCGCTCTGTGTGGGTTGCGTCCCCTCCACCCATCCCTGAAACAGGGAGGGACCACAGAGAAAAGAAAAGGCAGGCAGATGAAAAGGAGAATGGCAACAATGCAGAATAGAGCCGATGGCCGCAGAAAGAGAAATGACAGGAGCGTTACAGCTTGTTCCCAGATAGAGAAAGAAGTGAAGAGGATGATCCCAGTGTCACCGTCCCCTGGGAAGAGAAAGTGAGAAATAAGAAGGGAGTGATGGTGACACATGGGACGCGTAAAGAAAGAAAGACAAGAGGAGATGAGGCTCATAAAAGGAAGTTGAGATATAAACAATTGGAGGATTATGTTGCAGGAGTGGTGGTAAATCTGTCCTCGATTTTAATCAAAATGTCTGTTTTTTGCTGAATTGGAGGTCAGACAGAGTTGCGGGAATCAAAGTTATGTCCACATCTTTTTTTTTCTCCCACTCGCTTGCTGTGTTAAGACTGTTGTCTTGTATCAAACTGATAAACAGACGATACAGAGGAGACATGCTGGCCGCTGCCGATTCCCAGAAGCAGTGAGACAGAATACAGCAGGAAACATGATAGTCGGTTCTCAGAGTTTCTTCACTCTTTTCACACACTTATTTCATCTACACTGTAAAAAGAAAAAAACAGAAGGTGTATTTGAGCTGTAGTTGAAGTAAAGTGTTTTTTTAAAAAATGAATATCATTTAGCCTTCTGCTTTGGTGATAGTAGTAACCTTGAAATTACACAGTGTCCCTTTAAACTGCTTTTCCATTTATTGTGAAGCCTAATTTTCTGCTGTAGTGCAACCGTAGCTTCCTTTGAGTAGGATTATAGTCAAGAAAAGAGCAGAGGTATATCTTTTACATTTTTACCTATGGGGAAAGCAAAGTTAGAAAAATGGAAAATTTTAGCTGATCTTCATTAAAATGAACCTGCAGCAATGTAAACAGTTTTCATTAGAGGAATCAAATGACTTGTGATAATTTGTATGAACTTAATTGGGTGTTATCAATTGGAGCAATTTATTTAAGCTGGTTCTACAATTACAGTTAGTTAGTCAGCCTTTATCCTGTTATCAACCCACCCTACTGAAGGCTAGAGAATGTTGATAGTAATTGTAGTAGTAATGAATTTCATTTATTGGCTCAAGGACACCTTACAAACCATCAGGCTTAATAAGACAGTAATCCAGAATACACTCAGAGTGGATGTGACATCAGTGGATTACAATTGATTTACAATTAAATTGATATGCTACTGTCAACAAATGTGTACTGAGGTGTGATTTGATCTTTCCAGTAGAGTCCAGCTGATGGATGGTAGTGACTGCCAAAGCTGAAGGTGTTGAGTATAAAACTTACTGGTGGACGATGGTTGTAAAGCACAGGAGGAGATGCAGGGATGGAGAAGGTCTGAGATGTGTTGGGGAGTCATGTTATGAAGGGCTTTGAAGGTGAGCAGTAATGAATTTGTTGCTTAACAGGGAGCCAGTGGAACTGAATGAGGATGAATGTGACGTGGTCAGTGGAGATGGTGTAGGTGATGATCCGAGCAGGAAATTTAAATGATTTGGAGTAAATGAAGTAGTTTATTGGAAATACTAGAGAGGATGGAAATGTAATAAGTGACCAGGGCCTGAATAAGAACTTCATTGATGTGTTGAGAGAGCGAAGGATTTCTGGAAATATTCTGAAAGTGACAATAGGAAGCATATGAGATGCTATTGATGTGAAATAAAGTGTGCTATCCAGTGTGACACCAAGCCTTTAGATTCAAGGGGAAGTGTGGATTGGACAGTCATCAGTGAGTATCGTGAATGAATGGATTTCTTTACCGTAACCTCGTTTATTTCCACATAGTTTGAGAAAATTGTTAAAATTCTAGGTGTTAATAGCTTGAAGACAGCTGGTGAGGGCAGAGGGTGAAGAGGAGGTGTTAGACTTCATGAAAACATAAAGTTGGATGTCATCAACGTAGCAATGAACGTGTACTCCATTGTGATGGAAAATATTTCCAAGGGGGAAGAGATATTTAATAAATAAAAGTGGTTCCAACGCTGATCCCTGGGGAATAGCATGGGTAACAGGGCTGATTTGGACTGAACATGCTTTCTTTTTGTGGACAAACTGGCTTCTATCTAGTGCATCACTGCTGACCTTAATGTGAAAGCAAGATGGTGTCAAAGGCCACGCTGAGGTCAATGAGCTGCAACAAGGAGATCATTAAGGATTCTGAGAGCTGTTTCTGTGCGATGTTTGAGACAGAAATCTGACAAATAGCTCACAGAGTTTAAATGATTTCTTGTTCTTTCCTATTACAGTTATACATTTGTGTATTTATGCATTTTTCATGAATAACTTTGATAATTTCTTTTCCTTTATATATAGTGACTGTTTATTGTAAAAAAAAAAAAAATGTGGTTCTGCAGCAGTAACAGAGATTTTGGATCAAAAATGGGATTTGGTTTCCTGCTGTTGCCAGAGATGATGAAAGTGTCCTGATCTTGATACTGTAATTGAAGGACACAAACATGAAAACAAATTATCTGGAGAACCTTTACCTGGTTTTGTGCTCTACATGTTTGATTTTAGAGATTTACTGGCCCTCAATCCAGAAGCAGCCTTCAAAATAGACATTTTGGTAAATGCATTTATTTGGTTTCTTCTCAAGAGTTAAATAAGAAATTGATGCCACTCTCATGTATTTACACTAAATATGAACTAGCCAGTAGCTGCAGCTTTATGTTTTTGTGACTCCTTGAAATCTCTGTTCAGAATCTAACTTCCAGCAAAAAGGCCAATGAGGACAAATCCTAAAATGCTGCTTTATGTGTTTAACCTTGCAACACCCACCAGTCTGAATTTAAACTGAGCGAAAATTCTGCAGTTTGAAAGGCATCAGCATAATATGGAATAAAATTATACATAGTATGAAAGCACAAAGCTTCAAGATTCAAAACCGTTTAAGACACCAGTGTGTAATACAATAGCAGCAGTAGAAGTAGATCCTTACTTTGCAATAAGAGTGCATGCACAGAAAAACGGTTGCTTCTTACCTTTGTGGTCGTCTCCTGGGACTCATACATGCAGAATGAGATGCGTTGCTCACTCTTTTCACTGTAAGAGTGCAATGAACAAAGAGCTGCTGAGCTTTTTGTTTAAAAATGGGGTGAATGTTTAGCAGTTCAAACTTTCTGAGGCAAGTTTCTGTGCATTTGAAGTCATCTTTCAAATTCTGTTCATTAGCTTTCTGTGCTCAGTATTACATCTCATAAAAGGCTCCTTTCATGTATCTTTCAGAAAAGATTAATTGGTTTCAACTATCGTACTGGACGGTAACTTAATTTTAACAAACATAAAAGGCACGACACTGATAGCTTTGAAACTGTTGCAATTCCCTAAAACCTTTTGCTTTGTCTTTTTAGTGCTGCAAGTCACACACATCTGACTTTAATGATTCAAATGTGCAGACTGTGTTGCCCTGAATATTCACACAACCTGAAGTTGAATGATTTTTGGTGTTTTTGCTTCACCACATTTGTCAGAGAACTTTCTGGGCCACTTTAATGACAGATAACACATTAATGTAACTGTCCTCTCTGTTCTCTCTGGACTCAGGCTGTGACTGCAGTCGGGATGTTCGAGCTTCAGATCCGTCACTTCCAGAACCCACATGGACTCTTGCAGAACGGAGACTGCTGCGACCTCCAGACCGGCGGAGTGCAGCGCTGCTCCGCCAGGGACCAGTGTGACACTTTCTTCCAAGCCTGCCTCAAGGAGTACCAAGCCCGGGTCGTCCCAACCGGATCCTGCACCTTTGGGTCGGGCAGCACGGGGATCCTGGGGGGAAACTCCCAGTCACTCCGCCACCGAGGACACGATGGAGGAGGAGGAGGAGGAGGAGGAGGAGAGGATGGGAGCAATGGACACATCGTCATTCCCTTCATATACGCCTGGCCGGTAAGTACAGTGGCAGTGCTGGTTTCCAGTATGGTTGCCAAGGCAACAGGCTAAGCTTCAAGTACAAAATAATACACTCAAACTGAGGCTGGTGAGGAGTAATGATGACACTCAGGCAGAGTTTAGACTCACATGCTTTTGCATCACAATAACCACAACATCTGTGTTATTCTAGCACTGGAAGTCTGAATAACAGTTATTAATTTTAGACATGGAAAAGACAATAGTTGTTTATTGAAAAATTTGGGTCACCCGACACAAAGTCCACTCCATAAAAAAGAAATACACATCAAAAGGCAGAGGTGCTAATTGACACAGCAAATGTCATATGCTGGCTATTAATCCTAAACTGGTGGTTGGACCAAAACCCAACCTGAGGAGTGAAAAGATACCTGTATGATAAAAATAGCAGAATTTTTGTCACTTTTGAGCCATGCTGGCTGTGACCTGACAGACGTACAACAATGTACAATCTATTGCTTTTCTCAGGACTGAGGTACCTCAGAAATGGTTGCAGGTAAATTGTTTGAATCAGACATCCTTGTTCCCCACAGGCTGAATTGCAGGTTTGAGGTGACATTCAGTATTTCTTGATGTTTCATCTTGTGCCGTCATCACATCTAAATTTAAATTAGATTATTCACCTGGCAAGTGCAAAACCAACGACATTCCCATCAGCCACAGTTGTACTTTGCATTTAGTGGTAATTAGCAAATGTTAGCACTAAATCACTGAACCAAGAGGATAAACATTATATTGGCTACGCATCAGCTTCACTGTAAGCATTTAAGCATCTCTGTGGTCAGTGTTTAGCTTAAAGCACAGCTGTTTCATGAAATACACATATTCAAACTGAGAAGGAAATGTAACTCTTTGATTGACATGCTTGCACACAGTGAGGCATGCCCTCTATGTTGAAGCAAAACAAATATTCATGTGTGTGTTTATGTTTTAAAAGGTCACCAGCCTTAAAGTTTAGGAGCCACTCATTCAGACAGCAAGCCTCTTTATAAGATGACCACCAGAGGAGATTAGCCAAGATCTGTTTGCCTGACACCAGCCAAACACTTTCCTGGATTCATAGTATTTAAAGAAATCCCATGATTTGATTACAGTAATAGATGCTCAACTAAATAATTCCACATTATTATGGGATCTGATTTCTGGAGTTTGCAATTTGCTTTATTGCATTACACAGTAATGCTTTCCGTCTTCTGGTCTCCTTGGTCACATCTTTTCCCTTCTGGATAGTTTTGTTTTCTTTCCTTCATCCATGTAAAACTTTCTGTCCTTATGCTGTGACTGCTGCTCATTTGGGAGCTTTCTTTACAGTGTATTGAACAATTTGTGTCTTGATCCAACATCGTGCCGCTCCACCTCGTGTCCCCAATAAAGAGCAGAACAATTAATCTACAATTAGGACAACAGCTGGCAACAGAGGCTAAGAGAGATATTGATTATTCAATGCAACTCTTTCTTTCCTCCTTTAGTCCTCCACCTCTCCCTTTTCCCTTGTTTTGTTATTCTAAAAAATGCACCAAGAATCCAATAAAACCAGGAGTTTGTCATTTGCAGAGGTCTCTTTACCAAACAAAATAGCATTTTTACACCTGCATAATGATTTCTGTTTATTGTTCTATGTGTGAACATTATTCATGCACATTACAATGCATTCAAGCTGAAATCACTGCTGGCTATTTTGATAATTACTTAATTGTTTTGGTAAATTTTAAGCAGGAACCTCTTAAATTTGAATATCTGCTTGAACCTCTGAGTTTTTGAACTGTTAAGAAGTTCTTAATGGAATTAGGTGGCAGGCTCATTATGCACCTCAGTTCATTTCATGCTGTTTCTTTGTTTAATTTGAGCCCTGAACTTCTAAAAATGACAGCCCAGTGAATAGCTTTAATCACAGCGACTAACACAAACACTCCAATTTGGCGGAGCTCTTATCTCCTCCAATCACCACATTTTCTATAAACCCATCAGTCCATCTCTGCACTCATCAGTCGCCTCTTTCCTGGACTTCATTCCAGCAATTAACACGTTTATCAATGAAAGCAGAGCTGAAGAGAATCCCTTCAAAATGACTTGGCAAGGATGCGTAGGAGTGAGGTTCATTTTTCCAACAGGGATTTTAGAGGTTTGGGTTGTTTCATTCACTGAGAGAAATCCTGCTGCAGTCTTTCCGTGTACTCTTTTCTTTATCGCTCTCAGCATGATCGACTCGTTTCTCATCATGAAAGCATTACAGAAACGGCAATGAAAGGATTTATGGTTCTGAGACATAATCATGTTGTGTTGGAATGGTGTTTGTAATGTCGCACAAAATCCAGGTGAAGCTGCGACACACTACTAATGACCACAATGACCGGGAAATACACACCAGTTCAGAGGATATTACACTGGCCGGTTTATGTTTTGGAAACTTGCTTTTTGTCCCAAATTGTTACGGTTCTATGTCCCCACAACATGAGTAGTAGAAGTACACACACACACACACACACACACACACACGCACACACACACACACTCAAGAATGTAACACAGACTTGGTTTAGGTTTCGTCTTCTTGATTAGTATCAGCCCATTTACCTGTGAGACTCACTGTCCCAGAGCCAATTACCTTCCCTTATCTGTGTACAGTTTGCCTTTGTGTGCATCTCTGTGTGTGCGCTGCATGCATACGGCATGCGTGCCACACTTTCCTTTTCTTTTTTCCTCTCCTCCCGAACACCGTGGAGGTGTGTGACCATCAGGTACGAGTGTGAGAAAGTTCTCGGTCAGAAAGCCTACCCTGATCGGTTTCAGGGCTGGGCCGCAGGGCGGGCCGGCCTGCAGGGGAGAGAGAGGGCCGGGACACACTGTGGCAACCTTAGCGCCGTTTCAGGCTGAAAGGCTCGCTTTATCTGGCCATCTCTGGGAGGTGGAGGGAGGGAGAGTGATTCCCCTGCCCCAGGTGAGGGGATGAACAGGTGAGCGTAGTCATTATGAGGAAAGGTGAGCTCTCTCTGTCCCCGGCCCTCCCTCATCTGTTCCGTCTCTCTTTCTCCCACTAATCTCTTCAGGGAAATGTGTGCACGAGTAGTTCTAAATGTGTGTGTGTGTGTGTGTGTGTGTGTGTGTGTGTCTGGATTTACTCATGAAAGTGAGCATAGTTGTAATTCGTTGTGTTTGTTTTCCGTAGGATGTTATCAAGATAGCATGTCTGATGTTTTGCTTGTCTGGTTCTGCATGTTGGAGTCCACATTTTAGCTTTGCCTCCAGGTCCTCAGTGATCTTAGAGATAATCGGAGGGACATGGCTTCTTTGTGACCCCAACATGAAAACCACAGACACTCAGCGGTCTGGGATGCTTTAGCTGCGGCGGCGTCTCCGCCAAGATTGGAAAAGTTCAAAGACTTCATAACTGCAAGGTCATTTCTTCAAGCCCTTTCTCTGTTGGTGGTTTTGCTGTTGACTGTGTTTGCATGAAGAAGTGAAAAAATACCAGCCGTCAATAGAGTGCTAAGTTTGTTCCTGATGAATCTGTTTATCTGGCAAAGGGGGAACAAATCAGTGGCTAAATCAAGCGGATGAAAATAAAAGGAACAGAGGAAGTAAATAGGCAGGTACACAGACGAAAACAAAAACATCAGTGGATGTGCTTCCTCCTCTAAATGAATATATATTCAGTGTAAAACCACCACTCACCAGACAATGGGGGAAGTGAGTCCAGCGTTTCCTGACCTTTTGTTGCTCAGAACTTGTTCACCAAGGTCTGGTTAAGCTGATCTCTTTTGTTCGCACTACCAGTGACAAATGACAATACGAATAGGTGCCATAGAAATACTGTTAAGATGAAGTGAATGGAGTGAAGTCCCCACCGTTTGTAATCCTCATGTCAAGTGTTAAAACTCAGCCATGGTCAGGTTCACTGCCAGAGGCCAAAGCTGGATGTTCCTGGGAAAGACTCACATTCACCGACGAGTGTGTGTGTGTGTGTGTGTGTGTGTGTGTGTGTGTGTGTGTGTGTGTGTGTGTGTGTGTGTGTGTGTGTGTGTGTGTTTTCAGTGATACCAGCTTCCTCCTGTCTTCTCTTTTGTCTTTTCATTCTTGGTAAACTTATCTTGTGCATTTGCATTGATATGAGTCTGACATGTTTGCATTATCACAGAGCTAAATGCCTCTTCACTTACCTAAAGATAAGTCGGGTTGTTTTGATGTTTGGTGTCAGCCAAAAGGAGTGTTTCTAAAATGTTGATGCTATTGATACATAACAGAAAGTAATCTGATCTTTTAAAAAAAAAAAAAAAAAAAAACTGCTGCATTGATTATTAAGGCAGGTCTCCAGTTTGACTACAGCTGCAGGCAGATGTGGCAGAAATACTCAGATCTTTTATTTTATTTGAGTAAAAATATTAAAACTGGCAAAGAAAAAGTATAGAAGTAATTGGAGAAAAAATAAAGTCAATAGGTTATTAATATTTACACATTTAATTTTAGAATTTGAATTTTATAAGTTGATTATATATTTTGCGTGTAAACAGTGCTACCTTTGAATTATTGTACAAAGACATGAATGTTACTCTAAAAGTCATTCCAAAGTAGTCTATTAAATACCACAATATAGAAATATTCAAGTAGGTACCTCAAAATGGTAGCAAAAGTACAATACAAGGTACACAATGCTGTCTGTACTTGTCTGTACTGATTGTGGAAACTTTAGTTGCAAATCTTCCTTTTTTCTCTCTTTATTGTCTCCATGTAAGCCACCAGCTGTCCAATAAAGTCCAGCAATAATCTTTTACCTCCTGTATTTTCTAGATAATCCACAGGCACTTTTTGTTGGAGCTACTTTTAAACCAAAGGAACACAGTATAAACTATGTGGTAGTTGTTTACATTCATGTTTGTGGAATAATCATTCTGAAAAGAGAGGGGAAAGAGTGTTTCATATGCAATTTTTAATGCAGTGAGTACCATAAAATAACTTTCCGTTCTCTTTCACTGTGTTGCTGTAGCAGCAGATGTGTAACAAACTTAGCATATAAAATGTAACCCAAAATGCGGAGCTTGTGAATGAGAAGAAGCCATCTGGGCGTGCATGTAGGTGAAACAAAGCTCACGTTTTCCCATCAGAGCTTCATGCAAAGTGCAGCCGTCATGCAAATATGTCCATGTGTAGCCTCAATGACCTTCCCAGTCCTTCAATCAGTCTGTCTGCTCTACTGTCATTCTGCTGTCTTTGTCTTAATGCTGAGGTGAATTGACTCAAACTAAAAAGTGGGAAAATTATCACTGTCAGGGACAAGATACTTTTGTCATATTTGTCACATTATTAGATGCTGTTACAATGAAAAGTGTAAACAGGAAAATGCACTAAAATTAATTTAGACACAGTTCCGCAGACTATTAACAGTGATCACTTGCACATTTTAACACATTTATTTTCACTTGGCAGAAATTACCTTCCAGAGATGTGAAAGTGATCAGAGCTAAACTAATCTAATCACACTGATTAGTTTGTGAAAGTGGTATAGAAAATCATTAAAGTTAACCACTCATGTCAGCCTTAGATTTAATGGAATCGTCTTGACAATTTGAAAAATACACGTATTTTCAGAGAGTTAGATGAAAAGGCGTCACATAAAAGGATACGGCGTGAATATGATTATGTACTGGAATATTTCTCTTTTATTTATTTATTTTAACTGGAAATGCAGGAAGAGGGGTAGGACATGCAATGGAGAAAGACTGTCCTTCAACAGCAGCTCATTAAAACATATAGTTCAGTTTTATAGTAGAGTGGCCTCCAGTCGTCATGTTAAACACCATTAGTTGTTTCAGAAAATGCTCCTAAACAATATATGCGTACATTCAATTCTTCTAGTGGCTGCAGTGCGTATAGGGAGGAGGTTTAGGTGGATGGATGGACCAACAAAACGCTGGCCGTTAACACAGGAGACCACTGTTTGCTATTTGTTTCAACTTGGTGGTCATCAATGTTTCTTTCAACCATGACTGTGATTGAACTTTAACGTCATGTTTATTATTGTAGCAATGACAACCAAGGGCCTCCAGTTAATTTTAACCTTAACTATAATCTTTCCAAACAACTAACAAAGGTGTTTTAGCGTCCAGTCCTAACCAAACCTTTACTGTACTCATGTCACATCACAAAAAGGCTTGATTTTTACCTTTCCACAGTTTATTTAATGTTTTGAACTTGTCAATACACTTGTTTTAGTCGTATCATTGAGACAAACCAGCGATATTGTTGTTTAAGTTGTTGAACAACTTTTCTCTTGGCCGGCAGTCAGATACTGTGTTGTGGTTATGCGGTTTGCTCCTTCCTGGAGAGACTGCTGGTTACCTGGCAACGCATGTAAAATAGTCCCAACACATACATGTTTTTTTACACTTCCGTTGTTGTACGGATAAAACAAACAAGGTATAACATGTTAATTAGTAAGCTTGATAGGTGCTTGAGGGGGATTTTGTTGGCTAGTTTAACTATTTCCACTGTTCATGGTCTTTAAGTGCAGAACTGCTGCCTGTCACATGCATATACTGAAATAAAAACACAGTATTTACCTCTGAAATTAAGCGAAGAAGAGGTAAAGGTAACACAAATGGGAATGCTCAAGTGAGTTACAATCTTCTACGGTAATGTATAGTAACTGAGTGAATGTATTTTGTACCTCTCCGCTGAAACTTTACAGAAGAAACTCGTAGTATCATCACATGGGACTGTTGTAACCTGCACATTCCTGCTGTGTGGGAGCCGAGCAGAGGGAAGTCGGTGAAGGGAAACGAAAGGAGAGGAACATAGTTGGAGCTTTCTTTGTGCCCCCTGGTCTCTCTTTCACTCTTTCTCCGCCTCTCGTTTGCGCTCTCCTCTCTTTTGTCCCCTAATTGACTCTCCTACGCAGCCCTGCATACCTGCATGTACGCTGATACTGTTGTGCACATCGTCCGTCCGTACGTACACACCTGCAGACAGAATGCACAAACACACATTTCTCCTTACAACCGTTTGGGTTTTTCCCCCCTATGGACACACCCAAACACACAGATCACGAACACACCAGGCAACGCACACACGGAACACAAAAAGGTTAATTCCATGTGGATTCGGAGCTTGTGTTTTTTGGAGATAAGTTAATAACTCAGGGGTAAACGTCCCAAGGGAAGCGTGTTTTAATGATTTCATTTGTGTGCAAATTGGATCGAGAGTAGGAGTCTCTTTATTAGAGGAGAAAAGAGGCAAAGGAACCTTGATTTACATGATCGCTGTGAAATTACAGTGTGTCCCCGTATCTGGATGTGTCATTGTGTGTCACTGAATGCAGACTGCACCCTTTAAATGGACACACAGCTGTAATTACAGAAAACAGTGTCCTTTCAGTGCCATCGATTTTCTTTGACTTTTACTTTCCCTCCTCCCTCTCATATCCCTCACCCATCATCTCTCCCCCACTCTCTCTCTGTCTCGTTTGAGTCGCTCTTTGCAAACCTTTTGTTTTCGGTGTCGCTGCCCTCCAGTGATGTTCAGCCACATCACGTCCCTGTGGATTACACAGAGCAGACAGTGTTACAGTACAGCTGTCATAAATCCTCCTCTTCTCTCTGCGGTTTCCTGTGTTGCCGAAACTCAACAGGAGCCGCCACAAACATTTGGAGCCATCACATTGTGAAACGTTTGGATTTAACTCTGTCTCTCCAGCTCTGCTCTGACGCTCTCATGTTCTCACCTACAGTTTACTCAGTTACATCCGTGAGTGTGTTTTACATGGATCCTGAATGTGATGTGAGGCTGAATTTACAAAATTTGACTTTGATAATACGGCTTTGATCTAGTAGTTAGACTTCTGTTGTTAGACTTTTAATTGTTTCACCATTGGCTATCTGCAGGAGGATATTCTGGCTGAATTGAGATTTCTTTTCAAAACAAAAAATCATGGCTAACCAATCCAAACAACCACATTAAACTCCCTTCACTCCAGCAGAAACCTATGCCTAATTAAAGAATTCAACAGTCACGTGGATATTTTACTCGTCAGAAAACCACAAATCATGACCCATATTTTCCTCTTTTCAGTCAGCAGGTCTCACTTATTGTTAGTACAGAAACATAGGTTTCAGTTCTATTTTTTAATTTAGCCTGGTGCTCAGGTAGCTAACTTTTTGGACTGAAAATATATCAGTCGTTTTTTTGTCTTTCTGCAACCTGATTAACTTGCATTAGACTGACCTGAAAGCAAATTTTAAACTGGTTTACTACTAGACCAGTCTAAAATGTCTCTTTTAACCCTGTGCTCGTGTAAACGTCATATTCAAATTTAAGAAATTCACATATCATTCAGTTTTTCCTGAGATACTGGTGCATGTATTCAATTTATCCTGTGCTGACGAGGCTTTGACTAAGATGCATACAATAAAAATACCAACAATGAAAATGTCTTACTTTTAGAGTGATAAACAAGTGGATTGTTGTCTTTTTGGAATAAACAGTTCAATTTACTTGTCACGGCTGGTTACAGGATGCCAGTTTGTCAGCATGAACAGTGGGAATTATAGTCACAGTCAAATAATGAAGCATAACAGCTGAAGGAACATCAGATTAACAAGTTTCTAAGTATAATGAGATACTAGTATTTATCATTTATACAGGGAAAGACAAAACCGATTCCTCTGTTCCTTGTAAATGTTGTAGACCCAGTATATTAATAAAATATTTGCAAGGATTTAAAATAATCAGTATGCACATTACCTCAAAGATCTATGGATGGTGATAGGAAGAAATGCAGCCAGGCGTGAAGAAGTTGGATGTAAACTTGGATGCAAATGATACATGGAAAAAAAGTCTTATGAGAAAGTAAATGCATTTAACGTGTATATTAGCCCTCAAGAATCCACACATTGTGTTTTTTGTAAGGGACTCCAAGGAAATTTCCAAGGAACTACGACCTAAACAACGCATTATAACAATTAAAATATCTGCTGTGACTTTAACATGTGCAGCCCAGTGAAGTTCAGTTTAACGTCTGTCCAGAGCAGAAGTCTAAACAGAAACACTAGGAGAAAACACCGGTGTTGGACAACCGTGGATGTGTAGCATTGTAACACATGAAAAACAGAACAGGAGGTGATCTGAAAAATGATTATGAGATCTCAGTGTAATGATTCAACATGCCTGCCTCAAAGCACCGTATGAATAGATATAGTTTATTAAAACTGGAATAAAACCCACATTTTCACAGAACTGCATATGGACACATTTCAGCTTCGTGTCTTTATTCTCATTAAACCCTGATTGGTGTTTAATGGTGCTGAACAATATGCCCTGAAAGGGGAAGTTTAAAGCCCGAAACCTCATTATCCAGTCATATAATCAGTGACTTTTTCAAATTATTACACAATTCCATGACAGTCGTTTCTCCTTTTAACATTATTAATACGTCCCTTTTACTCTTTACTTTATTATCATTATTCAGGAATAATCTTTATTGTGTAACCAAACCACAGAAACCTCAGGCAGTGTCATTTTAAAAACCTCCTAAAGAAGTGAAATCCAATAAAATGTCCCTGCTTTCGGCCACTGTTTCATGTTGTCTGTTGAGAAAATTGGATGAATTGTTTATAAAGACTGGAAATCTGAGACACATTGACAACACAGACTGTTTTCTCACTCATAATGCTCTGAAAATGCAGCTGTGGATGGGAAGCGTCCAGCGGCTAGACAAGGTAATTTCCTGCGGAAGTGAGCGAGGAGGCGGAGGGGGTTTCTGTCGGGGAACGAGGGCAGCCGGTCTGAGCTGCGATGGGGGGGGTGTGAGGGCGGCAGAGAGAGAGTGGAGATTAATGGGCGAAAGGGCAAAGTTGATGTAAGCAGTGCAGAGGGGAGGGCAGGCAGAGGAAACACAAATGAGAATTGGGGGAGGCTCAGTGGATGATCTCAGTTGGGGGGTTTACGGCAGGTGTTTTGGGTGGAGGTGTGATGTCATAGCAGCTTACTCACACTGTTGAGGGACTCAGGTGCGTGATGGGAGAATGAAGATGAGGCTTGTGATGTGGTGGTGATGGTAAAAAGGCCTCTGTTGTTCCACAGTGTTTGAAGTAGCTGCATAGTTTAGTTTAAGCCAATTAACCCCACAGGAATGTGACTGTCTGACAGCGACGAGGCGAGGACGAATAGAGGGACAGATAATCATAGAAAGTTACTTAAGTACCATGTTTCAAAGAGTAAATGCTGTACTCAATTACGTCTAAATGATAGCTGCAGTCACAGGTCAAGAATACACATGAAAAACATTGCAAAAAAAATACAGCTGCTCCAAAAGATGTGATATGTAAGCAGTCAGGTACATACATCAAGTTTTTTTACCTTGTCATGTCCATATGGTGTTTTTTACACTCTGGAAGATGCATCATGAGTGAAATAAGCAGTAAATATCATGGTTGATCATTTCTGTACACTGATAACAGTTTCAAAAACACAGATTTGGACATTTGGAGCTTCAAACCCAACAAACCTAAAAAAAAAAAAAACAACCTGCCAGTTTGCAAAGGTAGGACTTTATGTATCATTATTTCCAGTTCAAACATGTTTGCCTGAATTATTGAAATAATATACCTTGTCTTTTAGCGTTTAGCAGTGTGGTAGGTGAGCTGGTGTGCTCGAACTACAACAATCAGCGGAGTGGGTGGATGGACCTATTTTAAGGCAGGAAGGAATAATTTTCATTAAATTGAACTTCTAAATGTCAAATCCAAAAAATTATAAAGCGAACTAAAAAAAAAGAAAACTCCAGGTGGGACAGACAAAATTACAACAAACCAAAAACTTTTACTTCTCTTTTCAGTTGTCCAACAATTTAAGCTGTATTTAGAAAGCTAGTAATGACTGTTAGAAATGTTTTTAAAGGCAAACCAAGATGATGAATGATGGACGGTATGTCAGCTTCAGTTTTCCTAAAACAGTGCCGGAATGAAAACCTACCCACATTACTGATATTATTGGCCCGATATTGACATAAAAATGTATTATCGGTCAATACCGTCATCGTTTTTTTTCGCCTATAATGACAACCGATAAAATAATGCGTGGATTTCGCCGGCATTTACCTGCGTGCAAATGATGACATCATCAAACTGCGTCGTGTGGCTGCAGTAACAAGCTTGCTGTGCCTGACTAACAATGTATCTGTGGTTTGGAATTATTTCCAAGCCCACATATATCGGTATCGGTTGATATCAGAAAGGGAAATAGAGAGTTGGACAATATCTGCATATCGGTTATTGGCAAAAAAGCCAATATCGGACATCTCTAATTAGGACACATAGTAATGCAACTAATTGATAAAGAGCCTTTGGTTCTGAACCTTTTTGACTTTTGTGTTTAGATGAGGCCTCTTTTTACATACATTTGCCAAAGACTGATTTCCTCTCTAAACTTTTTAGACAAGTCTCAAAAATAAAAATGCCAGGGACTCAAATGAATACATTGTTAGACTTTGCACATTTTGAGATCTTTTCTTATTTGGCGCCTCCATCGGCAGGACAACAACACTCACATGCCAATTCCAAGCTCAGATTACAATAAGTGCTTTGTTAAGGTTAAAGGATCTATGTCACTTTGCCATAGTTAAAGGTTGAGTAAGTAATTCCTTGAGAACCTTTGTTAAACAAACTCAGTTCTCCTCTTCTTCAGAAGCCTTAGCCCCCTGGAATGAATGCTCACCAACTGCAATGAAAACAATACTGGCAGCTGGGTAAGCGAAACAAAGACAAAACATTTTTCAGTTGTGGAAGTGGATTTCTCTTCTTCAGAGCTGAAACAAAACAAATGTTATAAAATCAAATACCATCAAATGAACGATAAAGAAGTGCACAATGACAGCAACGAAAACACAGCAGAGTAAAAACAGGCCTGAGTTAGCAGTTTAGATTCTTTTTACTGGTCTGGACAACCACAGATCCGGCTGCAGACTCCATCCTCTCCCTGGTGGAGCTGGAATCAGCCTCCGGCATCCTGCTGCCGCTGCTGTTGCTGCGCCGAGGAACCCCGAGGCACAATCCACTTGTCACATTGCTAGAGGATGGAAGTCTCAGTCTGTGTCCGTGAGTGAAAAAGCAGAACCCCGTGGTGCTGAGGCTGGCTCCTCGCTTGACACTTCCCCTTTGAAACATCGGAGGAGACGAGCGTTTGACAGCTGCAACTGACAAGCTCGACTCTCTGCCGCTGCACAAAAACCTTCCTGTGCAAAAAATAAGGCGGAGCAGTGCTTTAAAAATCCCGTGAATTCACCCAGAAAATGTGCAGAGATTCATAGGGCAGTCTTGTGCACGTAGTCTATAGCTGTGAACAAGCATGAATGACCACTGATGTTAGTTGACTGGAAAGCTGTAGAATGGATCAGTACATTTCTTTTACATTTACAGAGCTGGCCTGTACACAAACACTGGATTTGTTTGTAGAAAGCTTGTGGACCATTAAGAGATGTTTACTAAATTTGGCAAAAAGGGTTGAATGAATTACTCCACCTTTAAGGTCAGAGAATGATCATTTTCACTTCAGGAAGAGCTGAAGGTCTAAAATTCCAGTATTTCACACAAAAACACAAAGATTAGAGAGAAGTCTAAAATACCCTTCGCTGTTATTTCTTTTTCCTTGCAACAGTCATCTTATGATGCCTCACAAAGTTAAAACTAGCTACATCATGACAAGCAGCAACAGCACTGATGCATCAGATTCTATTATTGTCACATACATTATTTTATTTGCAGATGTCATACAGAAATGGAACAAAACAGAAATGACAGGTACCAGATATATACCATGGATGTTCCTTTTAATTTAAGAAGGAAAAGGAGAGAAAGCAATTTATGTGTATATGTAATGTGATTCTACTTACGTTACACCTTTCTGACAATATCTGATTAAAAAACGGGGAGATAAAGATGACACACCTATTCTTGCATTATGAAAATAAACTTGAAAATTAAAAAACTACTACTAATACCACTACTTTCACTTGCACTTGACATGCATTCAGCCGATTCAGTTCTTTTCGGTGCTGGACTTTTGCTTGTAATCTAAAATTTTGGCATTCTTGTGTTGCCGTTCAGTAAAGCTTCCTCTCCCCTCCCCGACCAAAGAGAGCCTGAAGGGAGGCAGAGAAGGTGTCGAGGTGGAGATGACGGTGGTGTTGGTGGACGGATGGAAAGTGAGTGAAGGCGAAGATAAAGTCTGAGGCTAATTATATCCACAATGGAAGAAAAACAGAAGAGACGTTGAGAATGTGAGAGCAGAGGCGTGTAATTATAGAGACGGGGTCATGAGAGCAGGGTGGGGTGGACGGCTGCACACTGGGGGGCTAGTGTGTGTGTGTGTGTGTGTGTGTGTGTGTGTGTCTGTGTGTGTGTGTGTGTGTGTGTGTGTGTGTGTGTGTGTGTGTGTGTGTTTTCCACCTGAGGGCAGGGAGATGGTCAGCGGTGGATAATATCCACAGAGACTTTTGAAATTCACAAATGAGCCTCCGTGTCTCCTGTGTTCTCGTCACTCCTTGATCCAAACAGATTGATGTCTTTTCTTTGTTACTGAATCAATCAATAACACAATAGTCATGTTTGACACAAAGATGTGACTCTTCAGGGAGCTTGAGTGGTCACATGACATTTTATTTTATTCCTCAATTGAGCAGAAACTGATCTAAAGTGCCGGATCTTCACTCTTTGACATAAATCCACAGATTGTC
Source organism: Amphiprion ocellaris (assembly GCF_022539595.1). Taxonomy (NCBI): domain Eukaryota; kingdom Metazoa; phylum Chordata; class Actinopteri; family Pomacentridae; genus Amphiprion; species Amphiprion ocellaris. Next base: position 4,410,942 of record NC_072772.1, read on the forward strand.
ACATCTACTGTATGTACTCGTCTTTACATTTACACAAACCTGGAGCCCTGCTGCTGGAATAGTAATGACATTGTTACTGTGGTTACCTCCACTACTAATTTATAGGGCAGGTGAGGTGTCGGCCATCCAATCGAAGCCCGGGCACTGCTGCTGCCATGACAACCGTTTGCATGTTTGTGTGTTAGTCTGTAACTACTTTCTGATGCAGCACAACACCAAACCTTCAAATGCAGATTATGAATTTTGAAAGTTGTGTTAAACGTTTGCGGCTAATTTAATTTTCACAGCAAACAAAGGCTTAATTGAGAGTTAGTCTCCTGCTTGCGTGTGTGTGTGTGTGTGTGTGTGTGTGTGTGTGTGTGTGTGCGTGCGTGAGTGTGTGTGTGTGCGTGCGTGCGTGCGTGCGTGTGTGTGTGTTTTACATGTGCATAAAGGCTTAAGTGCATTTGTTTAATTGCTTTTTGCAGGCTTTAACTTATGAAGTTGGACATGAGCAAGAATGTCTGACACTTCATTACATGTTAGGATTTCTACTGCTTGGCAAACTTTGAAGCTCCAAGACCAGAGAAGTGCAATGAAAGATGATCAGATAATTTACCTTTTAAGTCCACAAACAAGAGAAAAGCCATCTATCTAGTGCCTTTATTAGCTGACAGAATAAATTAGTATGAAACAGCATCTTTGTCCCTGAACTAATCACTGCCATGGACATACACTCTCACATCTCATTATCATGCATGTATAAGGAGAACTGGAAATGTTACACAGATGTGGAAATGATGCGGGATGAAAATGGGAATAAATGAAAGACTAAGCATGTGCTATATGGCCAGAAAACAATAGAAAAGCAGAGCTAAAAAGCACTAATCGGTCAATAAACCCAGCTGATAGATGATGGCCGGCTAAACCAACAGTAGAAATCTTTATGTTTCAATGTGCAATCTAGTTTGATTTCAGTGACAACATTTAACATTGAGGAGTTGTATTATTTCCAAATAATGTTCAAGGATGTTTCTTGGAGATAGCTATGTGATTTGGTACTAATTGTAGTGAAAATAGAGATTGTATTTAATTCGGTACACTTCTGGTTAATTTATTCCAGTTAATTACAAGCACGGCAGGTCATGCTGCACGTGCAAAAATGTGAAATTTGTCTGCAGGCATATATTCAATTCAACAATAAATCAGCTTCCATCCAAATTAAGCGCAAATTTTCAGAAAAACTGCCAAATAATACATAAATTAACACAGCATCCACTGATGTTATTTTAACAGCTGGTTTGTGGAGATAAATGGTTGGCGGCTAAAATTATGCAGGTGAGGCATGATGAAAGTAAAGTAGCGCCACTCAAACAAAAATAAATAATCTGGAAAATAAAATGGAAATATGACATGTTTCAGTGATCCACACAGGCCTGATTTTTTCCATTGGACACAATTTTCCATTCCTTCAGTGCTGTGAAAATATCAGTGGACGTTAAGATTTTTTTCATCCAGTCTGTTTCTATCACACTTTGTTGCATTTTACTTTTACCGATAAACCAATTTTTCCACTTCCCGAACCATTTAGAGTTTGATTTTTAGGGCTTCCACTCTCTTATGTGCAATTTGAAAAGTGCATAAAAATGTTGATGGAAAACACTTCAAGTCTACATCATATTTTTATTTCCTCTTGATTCATTTTTATTATTTTCATACTTAGATATTTTTCTATTGTATGCTCTATTGAGATTATAGGTGTACAAGTCATTTTGCACACTGCAAATTTCCTACACTGTATATTTTGCATCTATCTATCTATCGATCTATCTATCTATCTATCTATCTATCGATCTATCTATCTATCTATCTATCGATCTATCGATCTATCTATCTATCTATCTATCGATCTATCGATCTATCGGTCTATCTGTCTATCTATCTATCAATCTATCAATCTATCAATCTATCTATCTATCTATCTATCTATCTATCTATCTATCTATCTATCTATCTATCTATCTATCTATCTATGTATCTATCGATCTATCTATCTATCTAAATAATAAGGCAGATAAAAACTGCCTTATTTTTAAATCATATTTGTCTGCTAAACCAGCTTTTCATTAGAAATTCAACACAACCAGTTAAAGTTTCTCTGTGTATCTGTCTTACAGTCACTGTTGAGTTCTCTCCAAACTACAGACCCGTAAAAATAAAATGTTTCAGCCTCCACTGATGGCAGCTGTGGTTGAGCGATTAACCCAAAAAGGTGCAAAAACCGATAAATGACACACATTGTCTGCTACAATCTCGATTTATTTCATGCTGCTGCTGAAAGCAGAGTATGTGAAGATTGTCAGGAGGACGATATTGGATGCTTGTGTGTGAACTGTGCATTTGCTGACATGTCTGCATGTGTGTGTGTGAGCATGTATGCATTAGTGTGTGAGCTCTGAGGGGAAATTCCTCTCTCAGGGCTGGGAGTTCTTCCTGTCGTAGAGCTGTGTTTGTACAGCCTGGCTTTGTCGGGATATCCTACCCTGCCCATGTCTGAGAGAGACGGAGGGAGAGATGGATGGAGGGAGGGATGGAGGGGGGAGGCAGGGAGGAATGAGAAGTGGAGCAGTGAAAGCGGCCGTGCCAGGAGTTTGAAGGATGGAAAACAAGCTTGACTTATTTAAACCTTCATCTAATAGAATTTGGCATGGAATGACAAATGTCTGCCCAGTGGTTTGAGCTCGCTGTGATCTCCGGCGCTGGTGTGAGGGTACGAGCAGACAGCCTGCAGCCTGAGGGAAGGGACGGTTTATTATCCAGACTAATTCTCTTGTTTTGATGTTGTCTTGTTTTTTGGGAAACCCCTGCTCTCTCCAGACATGCCACAGTCAGGCAACCTGTGATGACTGGCAACAATCACTGAGAATGAGCCGCTGCTGTGCAGGACGTCCAGTCAGTCACCCAAACTCTCAGAGCATTAATGCACAGATGTTGCAGAAAAAATCAGGCTACTGAGTGGAGGAGGTTTAGATGGTGAAGTCGGACTCTCCGGATGTTGGATGCGAGCATAAGAGGCTGCTGATTTTGGTCAACTTTGTCCTTCCTTCCGCTATCTGTGTTCTCAGTTTTCTTCACTATGAGAAACACCGTCTGAGCAGCAAACTAGCACACTGAACATGTCAAGTTTTGCAGAGGATTTGAATTGTGCATTTTTTTCTCTGGAAAATTATCCATTTTAAAGACAGTGCTCATCTCCCTGCATGCACCCGTCACTATTTTGAGGGAACACCAAAGCTGGGTCCTTCGTTTCGCCCTGTCTACGACAACTATTGTTGGTTTAAAGAAATAAAAACAAGCCAGTGTTTTTCCTCCTATAGCTGAATGATAGTGAGGTGCAACCAGAATCATTATGTGCTACGAGAGATGAATGGAGAGACGCTGAACAAAAAAGAAGTGATTCTGGGCATTATTTAGATGCACTGATTGTATCCAGAGAAGACCAACTGAGATTTTAATGTAGATTTCTAATTGAAAACTGAGTGAAATTTGCTCTGAACATCTAGGGTCATTTTTCACCCAGCTAACATGAGGTTACAGGATCAACTAGTTGCGTTTTGTGGTGCTTTATTCAGTTGTAGCTTGAAAGACACAATTCATGTGAAGGCTTTTCATTAAAGTCATGTGACACTGGTGGCAGAAATGCGGTTTACACAAAAACACGATTTCTACACACTTCATATTTCATATAAAATATCATAAATATGGAACTCGTAAAGCTGTGAGCAACAAGTTTGAGGTGGTATGTTTTAAGAAAATAAAATGTTCCAGTTGTATGAATACTGCATGCAACAATGCACACTTATTAAGGGCAGCTTTGATTAATTTTAATGAATGGAGGAACTATTAGATTTGGAATACAGGGGGAATGTCTGCTGTGGAGAAGACTTTAATTCTCATCCATTTGGAACTGGCAAAGAAATGCTGTCAGCCAGGAAAGAATTATGTAAATCAGCATATACTGTGAAAGAAAGGAAAGACTACTGATGCGTTTTTTTTAAATTCCTTAATCTGTTTTTTGTCTTGAGCATTTTCATTTGGACATAATTTGGTCCAGACTGTGATATTTCATGATTGGATGGATTGTCATTAAAATTACAAACATTTCTTGTTTAAAAGTTGCCAAACCACTGACATTTCCATGCTCTACTTTTATTTAGCGCCGTTTAGCAAGTATTAAACTGTGAGGACGGTAAATCTTCTAACCGACAAACATCAGCACGCTAACATGATGACATAAGTACTTAATTTGACTTCATGGCTTAATTTCTTCTGTCAGCTGTTAAATCTGAGAGAGAAAACATATTGTACTTGTTGTTTTTGATGAACTTCTTATCCTTGTTTTGAGAGGGGCTATTTTCATCTGCACACACACACACCCACACGCACACACACACACACACACACTACAGGCACATACACACACCTTTCCCATTATGTCATTTCCCACGGTCTTCACTCATTATCGCCACAAACGACACAAATAACACTATAATGTTGTTTGTCTCAGTACGGGGTTAAAACATCCCTCCAGCTTTGATTGTGATCTTATCAGCTTCTTGTTTTTTGTTGTTTACCTTTTAATTTCCTTCTCTGTGTGAGTTGTTTTTTCTTAAACAAACTATGATGTCACATAAAGCGAGCTGACCTCTTCGCCTGATACCATAAACTTTTTAATTGCAAAATCACTTTTTTACAGCGTCCATGTGAGTGTTTTGGAAGGGTTGTCAGGAAGAGCTTATTGTAGGTGGATTGTTTTAGGCGCAGTTGTTTTTGTGATTTTAACTCGGTAACCTGGGTTAGTTTGACCCCTCAGGGCTGCCATACATGACCCAAACCTCAACAACACGGCTGACTCCCTTCCTGTATCAGTGGTGATGTCATGACCTACCTGGTTGTGCATCACAGGGAGGACATTATTAACAGATTAAGATAAAACAAAAGGCTCTGGACTTGCATCAGATCGTAGCTGGCCGTGGCAGCTGGCAGAGGGTGTGGACAGCAAGAGGCAGAGGCGGACCGGGTGGATGGAAGGAAGGGTGAGGGACGAGGGAGGGCGATTGGAAAGATGATAAGGCTAAGAGGTCTGCATGCAGTTCAGCAGTGAGGTAATGCTGCGTGTGCATTTTGCAGTAGTGGACAGTTCATCATAACCGGCACGATCGTCAAAACCCTCCAGCAGCCTTTTTATCTGCTCAATGTTCACCGACCTGCTGCAGCAGAGAGGAGCTGGTTTCATGTCGCAGTAACGTGAATTCTGTCCAGTGGTGGAAGTGCACTGGCTCAAATGTACCTGAATGCAGTGTTAACATGATTAATTTATCAGTTCAATGCAACTTGACATGTCAGTGTCAAAGTAAAAACACTACAAATAATCACGTTATGTTTTTATGTTATGTTTAAAAACACACATACACAGTAAGTGCAACATAAAAAGAACACATATTAATCTGGAAATAACAAACCAAGAAGGTTGTATGGAAATTTCTTTCAGGCACACAATAAGGCATAGACATAGAACATATAAATGCCAGTTATAGCTTATATTAAATAATTTGAATAGCTCAGTTATATTTAAAACTAAAACACTGAGTGGACCATGATTGTGGAAATGAGCTTTCTTCACGTTGATATTGAAATATATGATGTGAAATTCAGTAGATTTTAAAAGTTTTAACCATTGATTTTAATCATTTTTTGGTTTGTCAGTTCATACAAATAAAGCTGTGTTGTCATGATTCAGAAGCTCAAGTCTTGTTAACAGTTTCACCAAAGAGAAATTCTTCCTGTAAACTTCTCAGGTGGTTTCATTAGATAAGAAATCAAGGCAAAGAAGAGGTGAAATTGTCCAATATTTCACACAAAAATGAATAAAATGAGTACAGGTCAGAGCAGCAGGTACCTTTTTCCTCTTTTTCAGCTTCCATTAATCATCTCAAATTTATCTTTTGACCCACTGAGGGAGGACTGACCTGCAGGTTGTGACACACTGGACTAAACTATATGACAAACTGTCTATAAAATAATTAAACTAACTCCACCTCGAGCAGCTACTGCAGTGATATGCTGCTTACACACTGCTGCCTCTAAAAATGACTTTCCTGCACAACCAAAGTGCAGCTAATGGCATGAGTCCAGTTAAACTGATCATTTTACTGCATTTTAGAAGTTCAGTTATGTTTAGGAAGATCGCACAATTTGGTTTAAAATACAACCTTTTCAAAACATGTTTGATGCTGCGCTTCCATTTTCTCGGTTACCTGGCTGACGAGTCTCGCCCATTTAATATAGGATTAGCTGGCTGAAGAGATGCGACAGTGAAACAACAGAATAAATGGCAAATTAAATGTTGATTTTAAACCTAATTTTTGGTATTAGGGAGTTTTAATACCCTGATGGAATTAATTCCTTGTGGAATTAAATCAGAGAAATAATTTTTTTCTGCAGAACAACTACTTTTAATATTTTAAGTGCATTTTGCTGATAAAACGTCTGCTTTGAATGCAGGTTCTCAGAGTGCAGTGTTTATCTGCTATTTTACTGATAGAAAATAAAGGAAAAATGTTAGAGCTTCTCCCACCACTGATGCTGGAACGAGTGTTTTTACAATAGACAGCAGAATCCCACAGTGCAGATGTAAATCATTGCTTCAGGTGGGAGATTTAAGCCGAAGCTTAATGACTCCAGCTGCTCCATCTGTGGGTTACCTGCTCTCTGCCAGCCTTAATGAACTGGCAGCGAGCCCTCTGCAGCCCAACACATCTCATTAGCACCGTGACTTCTTCTACAGTGTGTGGGAGTTCTTCCACTTCCCCCCGATACCTTTTATCTTCTCGTCTCTCCATTGTTTGTGTCTTGTCCTTTAATCTTCCCTGTTGTATCTCACCATCCTTTCGCTTCTCTCTGACCTCTTTGTTGTCTTTCTCTGAAAATATGACAAACTCCAGGAGTCCTACATATTATTCCACCACAGCTACAGTTTTCCTCAACCTTTTTGTGCCCTTTTCTCTCCATCCTCCCTCAGTAATTATCCTTTCTCGCCCATTTCTCAGCACAATCACTCGGCTTTTCCTCCCATCTCATCATCAGTTGCAGTGTGGACACACTGGATGGAGCTCCACTTGAAGCAAATCCCTGACTCAGTGTTTTCTGCCACACAATTTTCGCTCCCCTAACATTTTGCACCTTTACTGCAACCCTTCATCTTCCCCTGTGCTCCTCGCGTGTCGCCTCCAGCTGACATTAATGTTGCTACGGACCTCCTGCCCTTAACCTCCCTCCAAATCCATCTCTCTCTTTCTTCACGCTTCTTCTTCACCTGCTTTCTATCCTTTTTCTCCTCCCTCGGCACCTTGTTTCCTCTCCTCCCATCCGTCTCTTCCCTCTGGCTGTGCGCTACCCGAGCAAAGACGTGACCGCACATCCGTGTAGCCCTTCAGGAGAACCTTACCCATAATGCACAAGGTGGAGCGATTTGCATGGCAGCCGCTGGAGCATTTCACCGAGGGAGGGATGGATGGGTAGATGTGAGACAGAGAGAACTAGGAAATGTAGAGAGACTGAGAGTTGTAGAGTGAAAGTGTTGGTCTGAATTATTCATTGCTGGTCCATAGGTTGAATGAATGCATCAGAAAGGAGGAAGACAAGAAAAAACACCTGTCCTCTGTTATCTCCCCAGAGTGTGATATCACTGTAAGCTCAAAGTCATCATGTGAAGATGTCCGGCAAGTTATCCGCTACAGTACTGCAGGATAGCTTTATATTTACTGACTTTATCTTCACTTAAGGCTCTGAATTTTAATGAAAACGTCTAGATTTAGTCCAACAGAGCGCTACATTGGCCTGCATGCTGCAGTACAGGCTGCAAAAGAAGGCACAATACGAAGGGATGCATTGAATTCATTAAACTGAACAAGGATTTTTGCATGTAACATCCTCTTCTCTGTCCTTTTTATTTCCGTGCATGCAGCAGGTTGTGGTTTTCTTGAATCAGGACCCAGCTGCAGCCTTGCTTTGCCAGGACAGTGAATCACTTCTGATGCGTGTCCTTGTTCTAAAGGCCGATGCCAAGAATAGGTCATATTCATTCTATGACACTTGCAGGTTGAGAAAACAAGGTCTGCGTTGGCTCATAAAGGGTCAATAACCCTTTAAAACTGTGAAATGTTAAGAAATACTTTGAAAGCCTGCGGTTGAACATCACCAATTTTAAACCTGATGTGGAAAAACTAGAGGAATTCCTTTTTGTGGATGGTTAGAAGCGATTTTTACTGCAGAAAAAGTGAGAATCACTTTATTTGGCGATTTCAGAACACTGGAAAACATCACAAAATTAAATCTGTGCTTGTCACTTGTGCATGTGTGATGTTTAACTTTGAATCTAGAATCAGATGTTAATAAAAGCATGAATTTGTCCTCAGAGTTTAAATCATTTCGTTTGCAAATCTTCTCCACATATTCGCAAACATGAATTCCCCTTTTTCCCCACAGTTTTACGAATGCCAATTAAACACAGGGATTTCATAAGCTTAAGAATATCAAAAACACAGCAAGGCTATACCTGTTATAGCTGAGAGGGAAAACGTTTAAAATGTCTCCAGAATTTTTTAGAAACTTGCCATTTTGGGACCCACATTCACAAACGTGGGTTTGTGCACATCATGCCCCATAGGCTGCCAAATACCATTACCACTGATCAGCATTCATGTCCAGCACACTGATATTTACAGCCAAGGACTAGTGTTTAATCAAAAAAGTAAAGGTCAAAACACAGCCTATCCCCAGGATTAAAACCTAATTTCAACCTCCATCTACAAAAACAGCATCTTTAATTTCAAATGTTCATGATCCTGAGTTTTCCTCCATTCGTGGTCTGGATGTGGAAAATATAAAATAGGCCTAAACAGTCAATGTGCTGGACAGAAGTAGATCATGTGGTTGTTATTTGTGACTTGGACTCTGCCCAGGGCTGGTTTAAAGGCTGATTGTAGTGCTTTCAAACACAATGGGATGGACAACATGAGAAAGGAAAAGACTGGCAGAATAAGCAGAGAAAAAACATTTTTCTTGTTTAACGTGATATTTAACTCTAAACTGTATGTTACAGCACATGTTTGAGATGACTTTTGTGTGTTTTCTTGACAGAAGTCCTTTTCTCTGGTGTTGGAGGCTCTGGACTATGATAATGACACATCTGAATCAGGTAAAACTGCAATTTTTGTCCGTATTTCTAGACAGTAATATCAATAATTGGGCTAAATAAAATACCAACAAGCATGGAATTTTCCCGCAGAAAGAAAGTAATGAAAATGTGTGTTCTCCTCATTCTCTTCTCCTGTTCTTCTCCTTTTAATTGACTAGTTGGTTACTAATTGGTGTAAAGATTTTCTCTGTTTTATTTAGCCACACATTTATTGATGTGATATATCAAACTTACAATGCATAAAACATTTCAGAAAAAGGCGGTAAATTAGCTTTAGCTAAGGCTACTTTTGCTTTCACTCTAGTTGTGCCACATTTTAAAGTTTGTCTCTGTTTGTTGGTTTCTGTAAATCTTACATGTAGATTTTAAAAATGAGATGTTTCCATTGCATTATATTTTTAAATGGGAAGAAAAAAGTCAAAAAGTAAGATTCTGACCAGGACATCATTTTACCCTGTATCTCGAAAGCTAAATTAGCATTTAGCATGACTGGTTGGTGTTATTTTTCTTCTCTATTATGTTTGTATTTTGCTATTGCTTTATTAAGTTTGACAGAAAAATTCAATTACTAAGATGTTGAAGCATGAAAATGTATTGTTAAATGAAGGAAACAGGCAAAAGTAGGCACAATTGCTTTAGCTAATGCTACTTCCAGCTAGCTTGAACTAGCAAGAGTACATTAAGCTGCTGCGCTTTAGAGTTTCTGTTTTTGTTCCATCTGTTTTGTCCTAAATAATGATGCTTAATAATGAGATGTATGTAATTAATAAGTAATTAATGAGATGTTGGAGCGCAGTTTAAAGCAGGTACATTGTTTTTAACTAAGGCTAATTCCTTGTTTTTTTTTGCTGTTTTACCTCTGCTTTGTAGGTACTGAATATTTTATATGTAGATGTTTTTTAAAAAAATAACCATTTCAATGATATTATATTTGCTATATGGTAAAATAAAAGTGAAATAGGAAGATTCTGGTCACAACATAAAACAGTCTAAGTTATCTTTAAGTATGTCTAGTTTGTGTAATTTACGTTTTCTGTTGCCATATTAACTCAGAGAAAAAATAGATAAAAAACACAATTGCTAAAATGTTGGACTATGAAAATAAATTTCAAGTGAAAGGAACAAGCTAAAGCAGCTACATTACCTTTAGCTAAGGCTAATTCCAGCTAGCATTACCTCGCTAGAGTGTATTTACTACTGATTTGTTTTTTAGTTTTCTTTTGTTTTTAACCTATATTTTGTAGCTCCTTGAAATTTAATGTTAATATTTTAGAAATTGCACATTACAGTTGCTTTATAATTTTATATAGTAAATCAAAATTCGTCAACAATATTCCAAAGGCATCAAAGGTAGGTTAACTTTTAGCATATTTCGTTGCTCTTATTACTATTTTTAACTATATCTTTATTAAGTCAAATGGCATTGTAAAGTTCCTGGAAATTTCAGGCACAGCTTTTTTTAATTGCATGTTTGTTTGTTTGTTATATTCAGTAAACAACTTTCAAAATGCCAACTTCTGGTCATAACTGTGGTTACTGCAGTTTCTCCTCCGTCTGGCCGAGAAAACAGTTATTTATAAGTTTAGTTTTCAACAAGCAACGTTTACATAGAGACAAACAACACGAGCACTTGTTTACTAGTATGTGCGGTCGAACATGATGAAACAATGTGAAAGTATCCTTTGTGTCTTAGCGTCTGTGATCACACGAGTTTAGAGGGCCTTTTATCCAGACCCTTTAATTTCCTGCTCGTCTTCTTATTGTTTCTCCTCATAATCAGGAAAAGCTTCCATGACAAGGAATGTGAGCTGCATGCTATAAAAAGCATAACACACATACAGACACACACAGACAGATGTTCCTGTGCCTTCCTCATTCCTGTCATGCCACAGTCCTGCCTTTCATCCCTCATCCTCTACCTCCCTCCCAGCCAGTGGAGTCCCATCCCAAAGATGGCTGATATAATGAGAAAGCGCACCAGAGATCTTCCTGCTTCTCTGTGTTCGTCTTTCCCGTCCTCCATCCCTTTGCCCTCCAGCGCCGCTCTTACATCTTGTTTGCATTATCTTCCGTTTCCACCTGAGCTCCTGACAGCCCTTACATTGTGTCTAAAGCCATTCAGTAGGCCGACAGCTTAGCCTAGCCCAAACACAGGCGTTCTGCAGCCGTCTCAATAGACTTATCAGCCCCTGCTGCTAATCAGAAAGGATTACTGAGCACGACTGTACCCTCTGAAACAGTCCTTGGAAATAGTGAGAAAATATCATGTTCTTTGAGTGCTGACAGAATGACCTTCACCGAGTTTTGTTTAAGTAACATGCAGGTTTAGTGGTAATGTGCAGGGCTGTACCTTTGTCTGTTAAAGGGTAATTCCAGTTTATTACAACTTTGGAACTCATTTCCGCTGTTTTGACCTCCGTTTTTATGAGTTATGATGACATTTTACTCACCAAAGTAAGTGTTTAGATCCAGGAACATGATGGCATTTCCGCAACAGAATGAATTAAGACACACAAGTGGTCAGACAGATAGTAAAACTTCAAGGGAGATTTTCTTTTTCTGTATAGGAAAAGTGTGTAAACAGCTATAGTGGGTCACAGTAAGTAGATCATTTCAGCAAGGATGTGGCTGAAAAGTGTGGCTAACCTGTCACACATTTTCACAAAACTGTTTTGTCAGCATAGCTTTGGTTAGTTTTTTTTTTTTTAATTTTATTTTCAAATAGTTGAATTTTATCATCTTTTGAAGGATGTAGTCTGTGCAGCTTTTTAGCCATATTGCTTTATACACTGAGTTTGCTCTGTTGCTTAGCTTGATCTCTAATCTCCAAATTGAACATCACCTCTATAAAAAACAAGAGACTGAACATTAAAACTTCATAAATGCTGGATTTTTTGCAGGACTGAACACAAAATGAAAAGTGGAGTTCACCAAATCAGCTCATAATAACCATGTCATACACATGTAAAAAGAAAAGAGCATTTATAGATGAAAAGAAAAGCAAGCGGTAGACATCATCTAGATTTAATTAACTACATGTGATGGCAACTTTGCTTTCACATTTCCAAAAGATAATGAGCTCTGACCACCCACTACTTACACCTCCAGATCTGAGGGAATATTGACTGAGTCTCGTTAAATAAAAGGGAGGTGAAGATTGTCAGCCTGTCCAGTGCTGTGAAAATGAATTTCAGAATTAAATTGGAAATTGCAGCAGGCACATGGCAAATGTCAAGGTTTGTTTAAAAACTTGTTTGATCATTTAACCACTCATGTTGTTGCACAGTCTGACTTCATTTGACCAGTGTCGCCATGTTTTCAGATGTCAGGATTTTAAAAGCACTGAAGGTTATTTTAATGTATATATTACAGTGAAAGTCTAGCTTTTTGCCTTGTTGACTTGTCCATTTGGTGTTTTTTTGTGTGTGTGTGTGTGTGTGTGTTAGAAGACACATCATGGGCTAAATAAACAGTCAGTGCCATGATTCAGCATTTTCACCTTGAAACGGCAAACCAATGACAGCATCGAAAACACGGATTCGGACTTCCAGGGTTTCATGCGTAACAAACCAAAGGAACCAATCCATTTGTATCCTGGCAGTCAATGTGCTTTCACACATTTTGGACTGCATGACTAGATGTGTGTCACGCTCATCCATAGACACGGAAAGCACAATATGGATTTCATAGTGTTTTAGCAATGTTGTAGATGAGCTGGTGTGCTCGAGCTGCTGCAAGTAGTTGAGGAAGGCAGAAAAGTGTGAAGGGAATCATTTTCATGGCAAAAAAACCCCCAACTGCTTCTCAATATGTAATTTTAATACACAGACAGGAGTTTTAGGGGTTAAATCAGTGACTTTGATGGAACTTGAATGTACTGAAACCAAATTGCAGAATGAATTTTCCTCCTCATAAACCATTTGCTGAGCTGATTTTTGCCACCACAAATGGAACAGCTTTAAAACCACTGGCAAGACTATTTATCACGAACAAGGATGCCACTTTTTGTATGTGCATAAAAACAAAATGAGGACCTACTCTTAAAAACAAGCTCCTAACGCTACTAGTGGGGACAGTATACTTTCATCTTTGCCAGCACAGTATAAATGAATAATCCTAAAATAACAGCAGTTACGTCTACTTTATGTTCTTCTTTCTTTTCACTTTTTTTAAGGGTCATTTGGGGAGCATGTTTGCCACTGCTTTCACCCACGTTTCAACTGTATTGACACAGCAATCTGCCTGTAAAACTGCCACCACAGCTGGAAACAAAGTGGAATTCAATATTAGAAGCATTATAATGTAAACCAGCTTGTCTCCAAAATCCAAGACACATGTTTAGACTTAGCGCTTCATCCACGTGGGAATGATTTTATTGGGACAGTCTACAATGAAATGAAATCTGGAAACAAAAATAGTACTATAATAAGGATTGGCCACATGCATCAAAGACAGACGAGACACAAACACTAGCCGGCTGATCTACTGGCTTCCATAGGTCTATTGATTTGTTGGTAGGTGATATGGAATAGCAAGTCAGAGGGAGGTGTTTTCTCTCCTGCAGGGCTTTTTCAATTCTGTCAAGGGCAAACACTTCACAGCTAATGCCAGGCAGTGGGGGACAATCGGAAACCAGAAAAGAGCTTTAAGTGTTTTTACTACCTGCAGACTCAATCCCAGTGTGTCTGCTACTTATTTTTCCTTTAAAGTGTAATTTCAAAAACGGCTCAGGGCTTCTTGTTTCTGCTGTTTAGCCATCTAATATTTGTCTTCCTCTGTCTCAGGCTCCATCTCAGCGTCTACTTGTGCTCACTTGTTATTGTGCCGTCTCGTCTAATCACGTTACAGAAGAAATCAGACTCTGTTATACACCTTCCCCGCTGTGCTGGATGGTAATTCAGTTATTTCTCTGTCATTTCTGGTGCAGAAATGGTGATGATGAAATTAACTCCTTGACATGCCAGAGTTATAAAATAATGAAAACCCCAGAATGCACCGCAGCAGAATGAGGAGTGTTTGGAAAAGCAGGGCCCTCAAGGTTGACTGTTACTGGTGGAGGACTCGGGCAGTGGCTGAGATAACAGTCCGCTCTGTTCCCACTCCTCTTTTACCCTTAAACACACACATATTCACACACACCAGCCAGTGTGTGTCCCTGTTTTCATTCCTTTGTGTCAAACCGCAGTGATCTCATCTCTCCATCAGGCAGTTTGTTATGTGAGTGTGCTAATAGCTGTTTCCCTTCCTCTTCGGCTCTGTAAGCACACACATGGTGCACTCAGCCTCTCTTCACCGCTTCCGATTCAGTGTCACTGTCATGCAGTGTTTCCCTTTATCCTCACCAGCATCTCTTAAATACACACACATATGTATATATATACATAGAGCCACACACACACACACATATTCCCAGTCCTCTGTGTGTGTTAACACCCTGTCAGTGAGGATTATAACTGAGTTGGGGATGACAGTGCCTCTGGGAAATCCCCTCCGGGGGTCAGGAGCAGCAGCCAGTGTTGCCCCGGGGCTCGTCTGGTCCTCACTGATGTTCTGGCTGAACCCTGTCTTCTCCACAGACCCCTGACCTCTTTTCTCTGGTCCCATCGACCCATCGCTATTCATACTGGAGCTGTTTTTCAGTTTGCTCACCATATGCTCGCTATTTAGTTAAGTTTGATTGAATATCAGAAATTATGTATGCCCACTCACTCATTCCATAATCCAGAAAAATATGTTTTTTCATCCACAGTAAAATGTGTTTGTTTTTTTTTTTTAAACAAAGCGACATTGTCCTGTTGATGTATGAACTGACCAAACAAACTATTTTGGAAACTCACATTTAACTGTAATGCGATTCCTGTTTTATCCGCATATCTGATACAAGGTGATGCTACACACAGATAACACAGTTCTGGTCAACTATGTCACTTGTTCCTGTTAAATGACAGAGAAATTCAAACCTGCATGGATCTATGTTTTTATACCAACAATTGAACTTATTTTTCATCATAAATAGAGCTGTCATTCTGATGATCCAACAGAATCCTATAGTTTCTCGCAGTTTCCATCTAATTGATTTAGTGATCAGCTCACAGCTTTCATGTTTTGGGTCTCTCTAATATTTGCAGCCTCAGCAGGATTTTTTTTTAGCTTAGTTTTAGCTTTTAATAAAATACGTCTGATAAATCTACTGTCCACTACCTGCTCAGCGGCAAAGAGGAGACAACAAAGGTAGTGACTAACTGGGGAATACTTTGATGAATTTAGCAGCTAAAGAGGCAGATATTTTCCTCAGAAGGTGGTGGAGACAGAATCAGCTAAAAGGAGAGTGATTGTTAGATAGATGTGCAAATGATGATAACATTGCTGCATGACTTCTGGGTGTATAAATAGGCAACTATGTGCGAGAGCTTTTGCCAGATAATTGGACAATATTTCATTTCTGTGTTTAGGGCTTGTAAGCCTTCTGTGTGGTCATGAAACTATTTTGACGCAAGTTTTCAAAAATGATCTACATCAGGGATGTTAAACTTCCACAACTTCAAATTTTTCCTTTGTTTTAGTGCAAAAAAGTTTCCATTTAAGGAACTATCTTTTACCAAAATATTATGAACAACCTGAATTTTTTTTTTTTAAAGAAAAATAAATTACATTTCAGCAACATTGTGCCTCAGTTTATCATTTCCACATTACAACTTACAGATCACAGTTTATCTACAAAGGCACTAAACATTTAGTCACAGGTATCTGGAGCTGAGCGATGTAGTATTTTACTTTATGATCAAAACGACAAAAGTCAGACAAAAAAAGGGACACAATACAACAAAAACAAGACAAAATATTTTTAAAAAAGATACAAAATGACAAAAGCGAGAAACAAAATGACAAAAAATGAGACAAACAACTTGAAATGAGACAAAAAATTAGACAAAAAAGTTACAAAGTGACAAAAAAATGGACAAATGACAAAAACGAGACAAAAAAAATTACACAAATTACACATACGGGACCAAAAATGATCAAAGCGAGAAACAAAATCACAAAAAAATAGACAAACAACACAAGCAAGACAAAAAAAACCCAGCAAAAATGATAAAACAACGAATAAAGCAAAATGCAAAATGACAAAAATAAGTCAAAAAAGGCAAGCCAGACAAAAAGGAAACACAAAACAGCAAAAACGAGAAATAAAACGACAAAAACATGGCACAAACGACCAAAGTCAGACAAAAAAAACCTAAAAATAACAAAAACAAGACAAAATATTACAAAAATGCGACAAAATGTCAAAAGAACAAAGAGCAATCTAGTATTTTACTTTATGATCAAAGCAACTTGTCAAGATTTAGAAATTATTTAAAATTTATGGTTTTACAAATTTACAATCTGCAGCTAATGTCTTCTCTGTAATTTTTACACTTTCCAAAGTCCTCCTGTGGGCCGGATTGGACCCTCTGGTGGGTCGATTTTGGCCCACAGGCCGCATGTTTGACACCCCTGATCTACATTAATATGGACTCTCTTTAATCACACTTGTTGCACCTCTCAGTTGCCACTAGAAAAGACAGAATATCATATAAAAGCGATGCATGTTTTTTTAATGTAAGAAAGCGTTTTCTTCTTCTCTCCTTCCTCAGGTCAGCTGATCGAGCGAGTCCTCCTCTCCTCCATGTTGAATCCTGGTGAACAGTGGCAGACGTATCGTCACCACGGTCGGACTCTCAGCCTGGAGTACCGACTTCGCTTCCGCTGCGACTCCAACTACTACGGGCCTTTCTGCAACAAGTTCTGCAGGGCCCGCGATGACTTCTTTGGTCACTTCAGCTGTGACCCCAGCGGCTCCAAGGTCTGCATGGACGGCTGGACGGGACCAGAGTGCAAAGAAGGTAAAGTGTGAAGCTTAAGAATCGTGTGTGTGCAGTTTATGTCTGAATTACTTTCTAGCTTTTATGGCTTTATAGTTGCTGCACGGCCATGAAAGTGGGACGAGCTCAGCAAGAAAGTCAAATGTATGTTCCAAAATATCAAGCTACTCCTTTAATACAAAGTCAGCAGTACTGTCAGTTGTTGTATTGCAAGAGAATGGGTAATCTGACGACAATATTGGAACCTCTGTACAAGTGCAGGGAGACTTGGTGTGATGGATTACACCACTCCAGTGTCAACAGGGCACTAATTGACTTTCATATGGGAAGGAATGTAAACCAGTGGACGTGTGGAATGGGGGAAAAACACCAACATGTTTTTTGAATCACTCAGCTGTGATGTAACTTCAAGGCAAGTCAGTTTAAAAACACCAAAGGTTGAGCAACTGCTGTAGAGAGAAATAATATACGACATAATTAATCAAACCGAAAGGAAAGTGAATTGGTAAATAAGTGTAACAAGTAGTCATAGCGTGCATTTCGAATCGCAGATATTATAAAGAAGTGACTCTTAAAAGTTTCATTGTTAGGTGAAGACCTGATATTGGGAACTAAAATGCTTGACATTTTAAAGTATGAGTTATTTGAACGTTTCTTGTTGATTGGCCAGTTTCATTTCAAAATGGTTCATGTCTTCTTGTGAAAATGTCGCTGCCTGAAATTCTACAGTGGATGTTTCACAACAACAAATCCAGACACAAAGACAGAAACAGTTTCTCATCAATGTCCTCAACATGTCTTAGGTCAACTGATTAAAAAATATTTTTGCTTTCCATTTATTTTTTCTGCCAGCTCTAGAAGGGGGGTTTCCTTTTTAGTGATTCTTTCCAAGGTTCCTTAAAATGTTTTTTTCCATGAGACTGTCTTTGTTTTCCTGTTTAATTTTGGCCTCTGAAGCTTTTTGAGACTGTTAGTACGATTAAAAGCTGTCAAAATAAGCTTCATCAGTAATCTCTGAACCTATGATATCATTAGAAATAGCTGGATATGTTTAAAATTTGATGTACATGCAACCACAGACACACATCTGTGCCCAGAATTTCACCCTAAAACTAAGTTATAGCACTCAAAATATCACTTGACCAAAAGAATAAACACCACATTTCACACAATTTCAGGATCATTACACTGTTACACTCCAGTACTTCAGTAAATACACATCAGTCAGCTTTGTTGGAGAGGCTGTAGGGGATTATTTTGTGTGACTCATCAGCTGGACGACCTCACTCTGTGACCTCGGAGCGCTGCCATCTCGTTGCGATGGTAAAAGTGAAGCGGAGGAAACCAGAGTGGAAACCATGGGAACCCTGAAGGCCGCACAACCAGTTTAAGGACATCCTGCAGCCCTGCCCATCTCGCCCTGTCTGACTTCGTCTGACTTCCTCCTCAGCACGGCGCTGATTGGACTGCAAAGGAGCAGGAAGTTTGAAAAATTAGCCGTGGTCTCTCTGTTACCCCCTGCAGGTTAACTGATCAAGAGGAAGTTCAGGGAGTTTTTCAATCTTGGGTTTGAACATCTTCAAGACTTGATTTTTAACTGCCAACATCCTTTCAACTTTCTCCACACTGTCAGCACCTTTGATTGACCCTGAAGTGATGAAGAGGTTTTTCTGATGCCATGTTTCCATTAAAAAATATTTTAGTGATGAAACAACGTCCTTATAGCTGGGGGCCAAGCAGTGAAGCTACCTTTTCTTATGCAGCTTCATAGTCTTTCTTCTTCTGGCGTTGGAGTCTAAGGCAACCTGTGTGGTACAAAGCTGTGAAATTTGACATACTAATTCACCAAGTTTCATGTTTGCATTTCAAGCACTCTTGTACCACGAGTGGGTCGAAGTTAGAGGTGCGTTATGCTCGCAATGTTTGAGTTTTATGCCAGATTTTCAAAAATGAGGTGCCTTGGGTGTGTTTTTTGCACCCTATTGTGTTTTATTAAAAAGTTTAGATGATAGACAAACAGTTCCACATGTGTTTTGGATTTTCTAAACTGTTCATCCATTGTAGTCAATAGAATAGTGGTAAAATTAATTCATAACTGTTTCACTAAACAGTGAATCTGTGAATTTGTCCAACACACTCTATCATTTAACCACCAGGGGGTTTTTCAATAAGCAGAAAAAATATTTTTCATGTGACTGTTTTTAGTCATGCTTTTAACATGATCACATGAAGTTGCCATGGCGACTGTGCCCTGTTGAACTGGTATACCCCCTCATCACTGCTTGCAGCTTTTTTTGAGGTTGTATGTTCTGCTTCGATGTGTGTTGTGTGTATTCTGTGATATCTGGGCTATTCTGGGATCCACAAGTGTTAATGGTTTTCTATTCCCGGTTTAATTGGCACTAGGTCACACGCATGCAATTAAATTTCCAAGTACAGCAAGTCACCAATGATTAACACTGGGAGATTAAAAAAACTGCATGACATATCCGTTTCAGTGTGTTTGTTTTCTACGCTGTAATTGCTCTCTTTTTGTTTGTGCGTTTTGTCGTCACAGCGGTGTGCAGGCAGGGCTGTCATCAGGCCCACGGCTCCTGTACTGTGCCTGGAGAATGCAAGTAAGTCAGACGAATGGTCAAGAAAATACTGTTTTTTTTTCCACTGTGGCCTCCAGTGCACAAACACACCATATGATATGACATGTAATTTCACCATCAATGCAAAAGTGACAATATAATTGCAGCCTCAAACACAACTGGAATTAGCAATAAACAAAAGTGAGCAGTGTAATA
Organism: Amphiprion ocellaris; assembly: GCF_022539595.1. NCBI lineage: Eukaryota > Metazoa > Chordata > Actinopteri > Pomacentridae > Amphiprion > Amphiprion ocellaris. Next base: position 4,430,837 of record NC_072772.1, read on the forward strand.
TTTTAAACTAAAGACTGTGATATGATTTTGTCTGTCTTCCTCCGGTCTTTCACAGATGATACTCATTCATTATAGGCCAGCCAAAATACAATATTGATGTCATGCTGTTTTGAACCATTAGCCTGGATTTGATGTCTGTAAGGCAGTTTGAATCCCATTAAATCCCACACCAGTAGGCAGATGCGGGTTTGTGTGCACTGATGGGTTATTTTCATTCCTCCATAGCTGTAGTTATTACATGAGTGATGAACTCTCCTTACAAATAAGACTGCTGAAGTTAAAAGCTGCATATAGCCTGTGAAACTATGTTAATAGCAGACGTGAACATTACCGAAACATCATCATGAAGAGACTAGATAATGAAAACACACTCTAAAACATTCACTTCAAAAGGGAAAGCATCACTCCCTTCACTTACATTAACAGCAGGAGCAGCTCTATAATGCAGATAAAGTCACTAATGGAGCTGGTTACATCTGCCTCTCTTGTCTTCTTCTTCTTTGAGGTGTCATTATGGCTGGAAGGGTCCTCTGTGTGACCAGTGTGTGACGTTTCCTGGCTGTGTGTACGGCAGCTGCACCGAGCCGTGGCAGTGTGTCTGCGACGTCAACTGGGGAGGACTGCTGTGCGACAAAGGTCAGATATGTGACCCGTCTCTGGAGTAGAGATGAATGAAGAAGACAGCATTCATATGCCAGAGAGGGGCTTTCCCTTCTTCTGTTCAGTTTAGCATCTGACTTCAGATCCTCACTTTGGCGTCTCAACCTTGTAATGCCACTGGATTAACTTTTACATATGTGATCTTTCTTCACCTGCACAACATATTAACAGGGACTAAAACTAAACACTAGGAAAAAATTTGTCTTATTTTCTACCTTTATTTATGTAAAAATATATATTATTTTGTCACATACACTCATCAGACCCATCAGATCATGGGTTGTAGAGTGGGGCCTCTGTGGATGAGACTTGTTTCAGCACATCCTGCTTGACCGGTTTAAGATCTGGAGATTTCAGCGGCAGCATCAATGCCTTGGGCTCTTGTCGTGTTCCTCGAGTTATTCCTGAGCAGCTTTTATGATATGGCAAGGCCCATTGTCCTGCTGGGGGAAGCTGTTGCAGTCTGGGAGTGGTGGTGCCATGGGAGGATGTGCTTTGTCTGCTGTGATGTTTAAGTGGGTGCTGTCACAGTAACAGCCACATAAATGCCTGTACCCAGTGTTTCCCAGCAGAACAATGCACTGTAAGGAGATGATCAATGTTGTTCACTTTACCTGCCAGTCGTCTTAATGTTGTGGCCTTAAGGAAATTCAACCTACACACTGATGGATTTTTTGTGCACAATAAGAGCCTCAGAAATCTTATTAGAACAGAACATGAATAAATTACTGAGCCTAATACTATGTACTTATGTTCTATTCAAGGGAGAAACATGGAGAATCTGTGTATTTATTGTTTTTGTTGTCTTGGATCACAGTTTATCTATTTCCTCATAATCTTATTTTCCTGTTAGCATTTATTCCAAGCAAGGTTCTCTACTGCTAACTAAAAGCCTGTGTCATCCACACAAAGATGAAAGAGCTTTTCAGTCTATTGTATGTAGACCAAGAACTCATGCTGTCTGTGTTTATAGACGGAGAGAGAAACATTGTGTGTGCACTCTATTGGTCGGTCTGGTGTGGTTCTTTATGCATGTTTCCTTGCATGCCGTGTGGATCTTCTGTATAGAGTAAAACCACACTCCCTGAGGGCTTCACCTTCCACTCTGTGACTTTTCCCACCATACTATAACAAAGTTCGGCCAACATTATCCCAGCTATAGTTCCCAACTCTTTCCCGGTGTGGGAGCTGGGATCCGGGAGCCAAACCAGTGCCCATGGGACAGTGCATTGTGAGGTGGAAAGGCGATAGCCTTGGGTAAGGTGAACAGGAGCAGGGCTGGGCTGGATGCTTTTAGTTAGGTGGGGTCCTAAGCTGTTTCTGTGCATTCATAAAGGCTCTGCAAAGAGCTGCAGTGAGACAAAAGGACTGTGGGCACAGAGGAGATGATTAGAGAAAGCAAAGCTTTAATCAGCCTAAACACTGGAGACAACAAGCCCTGCAGCTACTGGCCTGCACAGTCAGCATGCTGAGCTGGTCTGGATGCACTTCAGCCTCTGTCTGTGTGTTTGAAAGAAAGTTAAACTGAAGTGATTTTCAATCCATCTGCATCCACTTACCTTTATTTTTTCATCCCTATATGTTTTGTTATTCTGCTGTTCAGTGCTATGAGCTGAAATATACCAAACATAATCTAAGCCTATGGTTTTTTGTGGTTTCAGATCTGAACTACTGTGGCACCCACCAGCCCTGTAAGAACGGAGGGACCTGCACCAACACAGAGCCAAACGAGTATCAGTGTGAATGCCAGGAAGGTTTCAGAGGACGTAACTGTGACATCGGTAAGTTCTGCTTCACAATCCCGAACACTGTCTGTTTGTCCAACAAATTAAATCAGTTTTGTTTGTTTACATAAATGAACAAGAGAAGCAAATGACAGAGACTGTAAACATATTGTGTCGGACAGAGTAAAATTAGTAAGTTGTTATCTTTTAGAAAATCTCTGTATATAGATTAAAAAATAACAGATACTCAAAGGTATGAAGCATAAAAACACATCAGCAAACGTGTAAATCTGTATACGCTGGAAAAACTACAATTTATTCTTTAGCTGACTCTGTACCAAACAGAAATCTGAGTTTTTTCATAACTTATTTTGGAAACTCTTCACATTTTTGCAAACACAACATCCTTTTCACTGGCTCTAGGAAACAACTTGCGCCAACTTGGATTTTACAGTATAATTATGGTGCAGGGTATTTAACTTCCATCCTCTATTCTTATAACTATTTTCTCATGTCCATCTTCTTTTTCTTCTCTTTCTTCCCATCAGTGGAACATGCGTGTTTGTCATCTCCGTGTACGAACGGAGCCACATGTGTTGAAGACCCAACAGGCTTCAGCTGCATCTGTACCGAAGGCTGGACTGGACACACCTGCACAGATGGTGATTACTGTCGATGCCACACACACACACACACACACACACACACACACACACACACACACACACACACACACACAAAGTCTGAGCTGAGGCTGTGATTGGTTGTTATTGGATCACAGCCAGTGAGTGACTCTAATCAATCCGACAGAGGAAGCTAAATTAGCCTGAACACAAACAGTATCAACAACAATCAGTGATCTGTCCCACCCTCTGTCTGGCTCAGTGTGTGTGCGTGTGTGTGCGTGTGTGTGTGGGAATGCACTTGTGTTTGTATCAGCAGGAAAATCAAGAGACTGAGGTGGAGCATCTTTGATACACTCTATTGAGTTAGTCTAAACAGAGGTGTAACTGTGAGTTATGTGTGTTTTAACGGCACTGAATCAGGGGTTTATTGTCCAGTATTTCACTGTTGTAGGACCTTTTCTGATACAATTACTTGCATCTTGATATTTCCAGGCTTTGTCCGGTTGCACACGAAGTGCATTACAATTCACAGAAGCAGGTTTATCCAAATGTTGAGCAAAACAAGGAAAACACTGAGCCTCAGATTGTTGCTATGGTGGAATGAAAAGCAGTGAAGGAAGTTCTACATGGATCTGAGCAAAATCAAACACAAAGCAGATGTTTTGTGATGCATGAGTTGCCTACTGTCCATAAGAAAGGCAAAAGATTTCCCCTAAAAGTCATCTTACACTATTTACAAGTGCAAAAACTAGCAAGTATGAACTGCACATCAGTGTTATTCTCAGGGTCAAATCACATTCACACACACAAGCGATTACACTTTAATTACATACATGAGAATTTGTGCAGCAACATCCGGTTCCCTTGTGACATGTATACGTGAGAAAGCATGAAATGGGATGAACTTGTCTGCCAAGTGAATGTAACGTTATCAGATTTTGTTTGTACTGTGAGGAAACTGAGACTACTGGTAAATACAAAAACAATACACACTTTGGGTGTTTACAACAGGAATGACATGTTGTTGTTGGCTTTTGTTATCATCAGATGTGGTGATTTTACTTTGCTGTACAGTAGTGATGCTTTTTTCTACTAGCATACAATGCTAAAGTGTGTAACTCTCGCCATAACAAAGATTACCAGGATGGCAAATGACAGCTACAATAAAAGATAAATGAAATGGGGAATAAATGACATTCATTCTGATCCAGGAGAGCTGCAGAGTTGATTCAGACTCGACAGATATGAGATAACAAAGAGATTTCTGCAGATGGAACTGGGTCTCTTGGTAATGTATTCCATAAACAGGGTTTATAAGGGCTCATGTGCATCACAAAGGCTTCAAACTGAAAAACACAGTCACATCAGTATAGAGGAATGAAAACAAAACATAGTGGTGCATCCCTGTATTCAAGAAGTGTCAGATTTAAAGCAACAAAACCTGAGATGTCCTCGCTTTTGATCACAAGCTAAGACAAACTGGATCTTATAATTCCCATGATCCCAATCCCATAATCTGGGCTATCTGTAAGGATATTTTGAGGGTGGTTTTCTTTCATTTTTAAAATCTCATCCACATCCACAGAGATCATTATACAGCTTTTAACAGCCTACATTATTGTCTTATTGGTGAGTGGAATTACTTTTAAAATGTGAAAGTACAACTTAAAGGTGGTGGTAAGCAGCCTCCAGAAATTTAAACACATTTTAAAACACAATTTGATCATTGCACAACTTGACAAGGTTTCATCTGAGTCCCCTGATTTCCAGCAGCCCTCATACCTCCCAGGATCCCCCACTTCCATGTTTTGAAGCGTGAATAAAGGTCAAACGTGTTTCTGGCTGCAAAGTAACGACTAAGCTGTCACAACAGTCTGTCTTGGACTTGCCCTTGTGGTCCAGCTGTGTGTGAGGCTTCTCCGTACAGTACGTTTGAGCTCGTGTTGTGAGTGGCGGCAGGTGAGATTGGATCACACCAGTTATGGTCTGTCAGAGCTGTGTGTGTAAACAAGCAGCGTTCCACATCCTCTGCTTTCACCTCTATCACGATAAACAGCGCTGCAGGTCGGGAGCAGACATATAAACACTCCAACGAGAAGCATTTATATCTCAGAAAGAGAGAGAGAGAGAATAAGAGGAGAGGGACAAACAGGAGAATAAAGGGACAGTTTATTTTTGCTCGTTATTTGTTGGGAGCGTGATTAACAGTCAGTCTATCCCTGTATGTGTTGTGTTGTGGGGGGCTCTCCGGGGAATACACAGTGAGAGGACTGTCAGGCTTGCAGGGAATGACAACCAAAACCACAATACAGCTCTGTTTTCAGACTAGATTTATATATATAACCGATATTAATTAAAGGCTTGTTTGTTTGTTATGAATTCTCCATCTTGTTTTGGGAGAAGAGCCGCCAGCTTGGATGGGTTATTATTGCTGAGGGTTGGAGTCGGGGTCAGGAACATGGAAAATGGTTGTTGCGTAGGGTTAGGTAAATGAAAAGAGGTTATGAGAGAGACAGAGAGCTCTAGAGTGAAAGATGCATACCACGGAGATATGCATGGGAAAAGTTATGATGCCACTGGTGCACAAATATGTCATGTATAATCGGTAGCTGTGTATGGTTAACCCCTAAATAGTGAGTATCTCTTTGTCTTTCTGTCAGCTTGTGTTCACTCGTTTTTCTCACGTTTTCCCTTTTTCTTTATCTGATTTTAATTCCTTGTCAGATGAGTGGAACCAGGCATAGCGGCACCATTTTTCTATTTCTACTTAACCTCCATCTTTCCCCATTCCCATCATCCTTTCCTTTATTTAAATCCACTTGTTCCTCCCTCCTCTCTGGGAAAGGTTGGAGGTGTCAGCCACGTACGTGCAGCAGATTATTTTATTTATCATTGTTTGCACAGAAACCAGAGCAGCAGAAGGGAGAACGAAAACACTGACTGCCGGAGCAGTCCACGTATATACCAGTGCTGCAGTTCAGATTGCAGATGTCCTCATGGTGGCATCACACACAGACTCAGTGACACACCTAGATTCATTTTCAAACGCACAATATACAGAGGGCTGCACAGTAGCTTGGTGGTTTACACTTTCACCTTGCAGCTAGAAGATCCCGGTTTGTGTCCCGGCCTTCCCAGGATCATTCTGCATGGAGTTTACATG